>NC_088343.1:33712500-34012500 GCF_036884655.1 Musa acuminata AAA Group | reverse complement strand
TGCCTGGATTTGCAAGTAATCTGCTAGTAACACCCACTGCATATGCGATGTCTGGCCTCGTACACACCATTGCATACATTAAACTTCCAACTGCTGAAGCATAAGGAACCTTTTGCATTTTCTCCTTCTCCTCATCACTTGACGGACTCTGTTCTGAGCACAACTTGAAGTGACCTGCAAGAGGAGAACCAACTGGTTTTGCATTGCTCATACTGAATCTTTCCAATACCTTCTCGATGTATTTCTTCTGTGACAACCAAATCTTCTTGTTTTTCCTGTCACGAGAAATCTGCATGCCTAGTATTTGCTTTGCTGACCCTATGTCCTTCATTGCAAAAGACTCATTCAGTTCCTTCTTCAACCTATCAATTTTAGACATATCTTTCCCAAGAATAAGCATGTCATCAACATAAAGTAAGAGAATAATAAAATCCTCACTAAACCATTTGATGTACACACAATGATTTGAAGCCGTTCTTTTGTATCCATTTTCTGTCATAAATGAATCAAACTTTCTGTACCATTATCTTGGAGCTTGCTTTAGCCCATACAAGCTCTTCTTCAACTTGTAGACAAAATTATCTTTACCTTTGACTTTGAAGCCTTCTGGTTGCTCCATATAAATTTTCTCCTCCAAATCACCATGAAGGAAAGCTGTCTTCACATCTAACTGCTCAACCTCTAAGTCCTGGCTAGCAGCAATACCAAGAGCAACATGAATAGAAGACATTTTAACAACAGGAGAAAATATCTCTTCAAAGTCAATACCTTTCTTTTGACCAAAGCCTTTCACAACCAATCTAGCTTTGTACTTTGGTTGAGAACAATATTCTTGAGTCTTCAACCTAAAAACCCACTTGTTCTTCAAGGCCTTCATTCCATTTGGTAGCAGCACCAAATCATAAGTGTGGTTCTTCTGAAGAGCATCCATCTCTTCCTACATAGCAACTAACCACTTCTCTTTATGCTCACTCTCAACTGCTTCCTGGTAACTCTCTGGTTCACCTGCATCAGTAAACATCACATACTCATCTGTAGAGTATCTTCTGGAAGGTTGACGTTGTCTAGAAGATCTTCTCAACTGAGGTTCTGCGGGAACTTGCTCTCCTACTTCTTCTTGCTCTCCTACTTCTTTTTGCTCAACATGTCCTGCAGGTAAATCAACATCAAGCTCTACACTATTTTCCTGCACATCTCCCCCATCACCCTGATATACTAGAGGAATAACTGGGTCACAATCTGCTAATCCTTCTGTAGAAGTCTTGGCTGGTGCCTTCTTCTTCAAATCCTCAAAGGTTTGATCCTCAAAGAAGACCACATCTCTGCTCCTGAACACCTCCTGCTTTTCTGGATCCCAAAGCCTGTAACCAAACTGATCATGTGAGTAACCAAGAAAAATACATTCTTTAGACTTACCATCTAGCTTGGACCTCTCATTATTTGGAACATGTGCAAATGCACGACAACCAAACACTCTCAAATGCCTGTAGGAAACATCTTTCCCTGACCATACATGCTCTGCAACATCACCATCTAGGGTTGTACATGGTGATAAGTTGATCACATCAACTGCAGTCCTCAAAGCCTCATCCCAAAACCTTTTGGGTAGCTTGGCCTGTGAAAGCATACATCTAATCTTTTCCATAATGGTGCGGTTCATCCTCTCTGCAATTGCATTATGTTGAGGTGTACCAGAACTGTCATCTCATGTTGGATCCCATGTGACCTGCAATAGTCATTAAACAATCCCATATACTCACCACCATTATCTGATCTTATGCATTTCAATTTCCTTTCTATCTCCCTTTCAACCCTGGCATGAAACTCTTTGAAGACATTAATAACCTGATCTTTGGTCTTCAAAGCATAAGCCCAAACTTTTCTGGAAAAATCATCTATAAAAGTGACAAAATAAAGTGCACCACTTATACCAAGAACATCAACAGATCCACCAAGAGTTTTTGTCCTTAAAGGACCACATACATCTGTATAAACACGGTCTAAGGCATGCATTTTTCTAGACAAAGCAGCACTAGCAAATGAAACTCTATGTTGTTTACCAGCCAAACAATCAATACAAGGGTTCAGATGTATACCTCTGAGATATGGTAATACCTCTCTTTTGGAAAGAACTTGCAGCCCCTTCTCGCTCATGTGTCCCAATCGCCTATGCCACAACTCCATACTGAAGTCTTTCTCTGTAGCATTTAACTGCTCACCATAAGCTTTAGCCTGCAACTTATACAAAGTATGACATTTCTTTCCACTAGCTATAACAAGAGAACCCTTACTGAGCTTCCATTGCCCTCTATGAAATCTGCTTTCATACTCTTCATCATCTAGTCTTCCAACTGAAATTAAATTCAGCCTCAAGTCAACCACATGCCTCACATCCTTAAGTACCAACTTGCAGCCAAGGTTGGTCTTTAAATGGATATCACCCATGCCAATGATGTCTGATGTGCCATAGTTACCCATCTTGACAACACCAAAGTTTCCAGACCTGTATGTAGCAAAAAATTCTCTCCGAGGTGTAGCATGATAAGAAGCACCTGTGTTAATCACCCACTCAAGATCCTGACACACACAAGAAAAAATATCATCAGAAGGAGACAAAATCAAATAATCACCACCCTGCACTATAGCTGTAGTATTATCCTTTGACTCTGTAGACTCCACTTCTTTTCCCTTTTTCTTGTTCTTCTTAGGTTGCTTACATTGGTTCTTGTAATGTCCTTTCTCACCATAGTTATAGCAAACAATATCTTTTCTTGATCTTGACTTGCTCCTACCCATACGTGAACTGCTTCTAGACTTTGACCTTCCTCTGTTCTCTGAGATAAGTGCCTATGAATCATTCTGAGATGTTGCCGAACTCTTTCTTCTTAACTCCTCATTCAACAAACTGCTTGTTACTTGACTCATAGTGACAATACCATCTAGCGCAGAATTACTAAGGGAAACCACCAGTGTCTCCCAACTTTCTGGTAATGAACTGAGAAGTAACAATACCTGCAACTCATCATCAAGAGATATTTTCATAGAGGATAATTGGTTAGTAATACTCAGCATTTCATTCAAATGCTCAGCAATAGAAGCACCCTCTCTATATTTTAGGTTCACAAGTTTTCTGATCAAAAAAGCTTTGTTGCAAACTGTTTTTCTTTCATAGAGACTTTCCAATTTTTTCCAAAGAGAATATGCAGAAATTTCAGTAGAAACATGGTGAAAGACACTACCATCAAGCCATTGTCTAATAAACCCAATTGTTTTTCGATCTAACCTCTTCCACTCATCATCTGTCATAGTTGTAGGTTTTGCATTATCCCCTTGCAAAGGTCCATACAAATCTTTGCAATACAAGAGATCTTTCATTCTTGGTTTCCATATCATCCAATTATTTCCATTCAAACTAATCATGCGAGAAATATTATTGACCTCCATGTTCAAATACAAAAATTAAATCACCAAAACCCCGCTCTGATACCAGTTGATGGGGATATAAAGAGGACTAACCTTTGTATATGAACAAATACTAGAAGACCATAATACGCAGCGGAATAAAATGGAAACACAATCAAACAGAACACCAAGAAATACGTGGAAAATCCCTTCAATGTGAATGGTAAAAACCACGGGGCAAACTAGAGATAATCCACTATAAGAATAATGAATATACAAATCTCAATCTCTTGCCCAAAATCCTAGCAACAACCACAAGAGAATAACTGGGATACAAGGATCACGTCACTGTCCACAATATCTAAAACCTCCCCAAGTAATCACAGCAAGAGTCTACTATAGATTTGATCTAACCTGAGATGAGAACACTGCTAGATGATTGAGAACAGTATCTCTGCGTTGTCCTTGTCTTCTTCCCTTTCTTTCTCTTGTTTTTCTGCCTTGTTCTTCTCTCTTTGTTGCTACGAGAATGTCAACGTTGCTGCCCATGTTGCTGCCTTTTTCTGTCTCTTTTCTGCGTCTAAAACGCAGCCCTCACACCCCCCTTATATTGATCTAGGGTTAGGTCAAAGCGGTGTGGGTTGTGGGCTGAACCCACTTTGGGCTGCCAGCCCAACAGGGCCGTGTCACGATTTGTGATCGGTAGGACGTGCTCCGGCGGCTCCTGCTCGACGATGGCGACCTTCTTCCTGTCCTTGTATGCTACGTAGAACGCCATTTGCAGGATCCCGAAGATAAACCCCAGCACATTGGGCAGCTATGGAGCAGGAAGACGGGGAAGAAGATAGAGTGATCTGGTGCTACAGTGCGATCGAAGCAGCTAAATGTAGGTGTTTGATGAAATTACCGAAACGTATAAATCCCTGATCAATAAGCCGTACGCGAACCAGACGACCGCGCTCAACGTGAGGAAGAAGGAGAGCGAGAACGGCATGAACTCCACGCTCTTTGTCCGTATGACGAGCCTCTGAGCAAACACGGAGTGCGTTAGTTTGCCACACTAACTGCTTACCGAGGCATTGCATTGGCGCATGTCGAACTCACAATGACGCTTAGGGGAGCCACGAAGACGCTGACGGAGAAGCTCACGCAGATCCATCCGAGAATTTCAACTCGTTTCGCGCCTTCCGACAGCAGCAGAGTCAGCAGAAGAATCAACCCGAACATGGCGACGATGACGAGCAGAACCAGCTTCGCAGTAAAGATCTGCAACATAGAGACAAGAGATGGATCGTGTTAATTGCCGGCCTCAACAAATTCCCTCTCCTACGCTCTGTGTACCTTTGTCGCCTTCGGCGCGTAGACGATGTAGACGGTCTCGATGGCGCAGCCGACTGAGTTGATGGTGATGAGCAGGCAAGCGTCGGTCTTGAGGAACGCGTAGGAGATCCATAGCATGGCACTGAAGAGAGCAACCACGTACGGCACCGACTAAAACCCTTCGGTGGACTTCCTCTTGTACACGCGATAGAATGTCGGCCTGCATTGGCGTTGATTGAGACCAGTAAGATCACTACAATTAATGCCTGGCATAAACAAGGTTGAATGGAAAAAGAAGAAGAAGGGAGGAAGAAGATGCTCACAGTGGCGCCAGGTACACCATGAAGGAGATGATGTTACCTTTCGATCAAAGCCAATGCTGTGTTAGTGATCTCATCAAACCAAAAGCAGTATTGACACAACAAAAACTTGAGGATTAATATAATATGATGGCTATGCTTTGATTTGCTTTATAATATAATATGATTCCACTTCATAAAACTGCACCATTTTGCATCATCATTAGAGAGAGATCCAACCATGAAGACAGCAGTAATCACCATTGAGCTCCATACAAATAGGGAAAGAGAGATTTTACCTAGGATGCCAAAGGTGAACGCCCAAGGACGGTCCAAGGATAACCCAGCTGCCATCTCTCTAGTATATGGCGAGCACTAAAAGGAAGTGAAATCTCCTTGAGAAGGAGACCCTCCAAAGTGGCTCGCAGCGGGCCTGAGTGCTTGGGGAATGAGGAATGACGAAGGCCATTTTATAGGGAGGAGGGAGTGAACAGTGAACTTATAAATCACGTCGAACAATTAGCTTATCCTCAAAACAACATGGAAATACGTAATCGCATGACAAGCTGCATGTAGGTAAGTAAGAGATCGTATTTAAGTTACATTACTTACTATGTGGGAAAAGGAGCCATGCAGTGGTGTTTGCATTGTGTTATTAGGGAAAAATATTATTGATGTTCTGAACAACTTGATGTAATTTATACCTATATGTGCAGAAATATCAATTATCCCCAAAATAAGGATATTGTGCTCTCGAGGTAGAAATATCATTTTCTCGATGTGAAAATATTATGCTCCTGAGATAGAAATGTCGTGCTTTCGATATGTCACTTGCACAAAGATCGAGGTCAGGTGGTTTCCTGACCCGATCCTTTCGACGCTCAAATTAGTAATCTAAAATCCTAAAATATAGGTTTGAATAGTTTAAAAGCAGTCCCTTTGGTTTAAGATGCATTCATCGTCATAATGGATAAGAAGGAGGCTTGTAATAATCTTTATTATCATAAAGGATGAAAAAAAAGTTTGTGATTATCTTCTTTGTCATAATAGATAAGTAGGAAATTTGTGATTCTTTCTTATCATAATGGACGAGAAGGCAACTTATGTTTTCTTACTTTGAATTTTCGCCATGTAGGCAGATAGGTGGAGGGTAATTTGGATCTTACATGGTAATCACATGTCAAATGATAGTAAATTCCCTATCATTTGTCCCCCCTCCGAAGGAGTGCTTCGGGGCTCTTGCAAGAGGGGTTCGAAGCATGTCATATAGTTTGTTTAACATGGGAGCATTCGAGATCTCGTCTTGTGAGTTGGGTTTTCCCAATTCAGGTGTTTCGAGCACATTGGGCTTATGTTTCTACTATAGCGGATTTCTCTTGGCATCAGTTTGGTTTTCTCGACTCATGTGTTTCAGGTGCATCTGGCCTTACGGCTTTGCCATAATGGATTTATTATGGTGCAGGTCAAGTTTTCTCGACTCATGGATTTCAAACGAATTTGGTTTTATGTCTCCGCCATAATAGATTTATCTAGGTGTGGGTCAAGTTTTCCTAACTCATGCATTTGGAGTGTATTTGGCCTTATGCGTTTATTGTAGTGGATTTATCTTAGCACGGGTTGAGTTTTCTCGACTCATACGTCTTAGATGAATTTGGCCTTATGCCTCTATCATAGCGAATTTATTTTAGCGTGAGTTAGTTGACTCATGCATCTCGGGCGTATTTAGCTTTACGCCTTCGCCATATTAGATTTCTCTTTATACATGTTAGGTTTTCCAAACTTACGTGTCTCAGGTGCATTTGTCCTTGCACATTTGTTGTAGTAGATTTATCTTAGTGCAGGTTGAGTTTTCCTAACTTACTCATCTCGGGCACATTTGTCCTTGTGGTTTCATCATATTGGATTTATCTTAGTGGGAGACGAGTTTTCCTAACTTATATGTCTTAGGTGTAGTTGGCCTTGTGCCTTCATCGTAGCAGGTTTATCTTGGCACAGGTTTTTTCGACTTATGCATCTCGAGCGCATTTGGCTTTGTGTCTCTGTAGCATATTTTTCTTCATGTGAGTTGAGTTTTCCTTACTTATACATCTTAGGCACATTTGGTCTTACACCTCCACTGTAGTAGATTTACCTTGGCATGGGTCGAGTTTTCTTGACTTACACATCTTGGGTGCATTTGGGCTTGTGCTTCCATTGTAGCAGATTTATCTTAGCGCGAGTTGGGTTTATTGATTCATACGTCTCGGGTGCATTTGGCTTTGCATCTCTATCGTAGCAAATTTCTCTTTACATGAGTTGGGCTTTCCTAACTTATGCGTCTTAGATGCATTTGGCTTAGTGCCTCCACGTAGTAGATTTATCTTAGTGTGGGTTCAGTTTTCCCGACTCACATGTCTCAAGTGCATTTGGCCTTGCGCCTTCACCGTAGAAGATTTATCTTGGCCCGGGTTAGGTTTTTTTGCCTCATGTCTCTTGGGCGCATTTGGCCTTGCATTTTCGCTATAATGGACTTATCCAGTTGCAGGTTGGGTTTTCCCGACTTACGCGTCTCGGGCGTATTTGTCCTTATGCCTCTATCATAGTGGATTTATCTGGGGATGGGATGGATTTTCTCGACTCACGTGTCTCGAATGTATTTGGCCTTGCGCTTCCATTATAGTGGATTTATCTTAGTGCGGGATGGGTTTTCCCAACTCATGCATATCGAGCACATTTGACTTTGCACCTCCAACATAGTAGATTTCTCTTTACGCGAGTCGGATTTTCCCAACTTAATCATCTCAGGCATATTTGGCCTTATATCTCCATCATAGCATATTTTTCTTGGCAAGAGTTGGGTTTTCCAAACTTACGCATTTGGGGTACATTTGTCCTTATGCTATACTATAGTGGATTTATCTTAGCATGTGACAAGCTTTCTTGACTCATATGTCTCAGGCGCATTTGTTCTTACACCTATATTATAAAGGATTTATCTTGGTGTAGGTCGGGTTTTCCTAACTCATGCATCTCAAGCATATTTGGCCTTATGACTCTGCCATGGCAGATTTATCTCAGCGTATGTTTGGCTTTCCTGGCTCACGTGTCTTGGGCGCATTTATTTTTGTGCCTCTGTCATAGCAAATTTCTCTTTACATGAGTTGAGCTTTTCTAAGTTACATGTCTCGAGCGCATTTGGCCTAATGCCTCCATCATAATAGATTTATCTTGACGTAGGTTCAGTTTTCCTGAATCACATGTCTTGGGTACATTTGACCTTGTGTCTTTACCATAGCTGATTTATCTTGGCGTAGGTCAGGATTTTTCGATTTATGCCTCTTGGGCGCATTTGGTCCTATGCCTTCGTCAAAGTAGATTTATCTTGTTACGAGTTAAGTTTTTTTAACTTATATATCTCAAGCGTATTTGTTCTTGTGCTTCCATCGTAGTGAATTTATCTTGACGTGAGACGAGTTTTCTCAACTCATGCCTTTTGAGCACATTCGGCCTTATGCCTCCGTTGTAGCGGATTTATCTTAAAGTAGGTCAAATTTTCCCGACTCACGCGTATCAACCACATTTGGCTTTGCGCCTCCGTTATAGTGGATTTCTCTTCACACAGTTTTCTTTACTTATACATCTCGGGCGCCTTTGGCCTTCTACCTCTACCATAACGATTTTATCTTACATAGGCCAAGTTTTCTTGACTTATGCCTCTCGGGTGCATTTGGCCTTGCACCTCCTTCGTAGGTGATTTATCTTAGTATTGGTTAGATTTTCCTAACTCATATGTCTTGAGCACATTTGTCTTTGCACCTACATCATAGTGGATTTCTCTTCACGTAGGTTGGGTTTTTGTGACTTACATGCCTCGGGTGCATTTGGTATTATGCTTTTGCATTTATCTTAGCAAGGGTCGAGTTTTTTTTTACTCATATGTCTCGGGTGCATTTGGTCTTTACTTCCGTCGTAGTAGATTTATCTTAGTGTAGGTCAGGCTTTCCTGACTCATGTGTCTTGGATGCATTTGGCCTTGTGTTTTCACTATAATGGATTTATCTTAGCGCATGTTGGACTTTCCAGACTTATGTATCTCGGGTGCATTTGGCCTTATGCCTCTACCGTAGCGGATTTATCTTACCGTGGGTCGGGTTTTCTCGACTCACACATCTCGAGTGCATTTGTCCTTACGTCTCTATCATAGTGGATTTCATTTGGTGCGGGTTGGGTTTCCCGGACTTATGCATCTCGGGTGTATTTGGCTTTACGTCTCCATCGTAGTGGATTTATCTTAGTGTTAGTTGGATTTTCTTAACTTACTCATCTCGGACACATTTGACCTTTGCCTTTATTGTTGCAGATTTATCTAACGTGGGTTGGGTTTTCCCGACTCATAGGTCTAGAGCGCATTTGGCCTTGCATCTCCACCGTAGTAGATTTCTCTTCACATAGATCTATTTTTCTTAACTCATGCATCTCGAGCACATTTGACTTTATGCCTTCGCCATAACAAATATCTCTTTATACGGGTTAGGTTTCCCTGACTCACATATCTCCTGTGCATTTGGCCTTGTGCCTCCGTTGTAAAGGATTTATCTTCATACAGGTTGAGTTTTCTCGACTCGCATCTTAGGCATGTTTGGCCTTATTCCTACATTACAGTAAATTCACCTTTATATATTAAATTGAAAGTTTTTAATTAATGAGTTATCACCTTTATATGATAGGTAAGAAGGTGAGCAGATATAGACCCATGCCTGCCAAAGTAGATACAAACAATAACCTATGAGCACAATTGTATGTACATGAGTTTAAGTAGAAAATGCATGTGTGATATTTGAGAGTATCTATTTAAAATTTTATGTAGAGGTGTCAAACACCGATTTGTATAGAAAAAACCCTATCATTTTATTGAAAAAGTTAGGATATTCAAATTTGCTCATTTTTCCAATATGTAATATTTGATAGCATTGGCAAATGAAAAGGTGATAGTTATTCTAGTCATTTATATGAGATGTGGATGAAAGTAGGAATAGAGTGTTATAAGTTGTGGTATGGTATCAGAGCTTAGGTCGTGAGTCTTGTGATTTGTTTATATCTGTAAAAGCATGGGAAACTTCTCGACCATCCTAAAAATTTTAATAATTAAATTGTATTAATTTACTTTCTTGTTATTATATAGTGTTCTTATATTTGGCAACTAGTGTGTGAATAACTTGAGATTAATTATAAAAATATCATAAGAATTAGAGAGCATGCAAATTTCTAACAATGTTCGAGTGGTGATTCATGAAGGTAGAGAGGCAACCATCCATTGAATTCAAAGAGATGTGATGATTAATAAATTAAAAAAATGATAGAGAGATAAATTAGATAGTTAGAGTAGCTATTGGTTTGTGATAGCAACTCAGGGATAGAATGTTTTAGAATCACTATATAAGAAGTTTAGAAAACAATGATCCATCACTCTTTGAAAGTGATATAGATCCACTAGTAGCAAAGGGAGGATGTACATGATCTTTGACAAATGTGAATGATACCATGGTAGAACAAAAAAATCAAGCTAGAGGATGTACTAGTTGTGAATGAAATCTTAGAGTTTTCATGAGAATTTCCTTGGACTATCACTCGATAAAGAGATTGAATCTATCATGATATATGATGCTAAACTTGTTTCTAAAGCATCTTATAGAATGATTCTGTTAGAACTAAAGGAATTAAATATATAATTATATGTGCTTCTTGAAACATAACTCACTCACCCTAGTTTTTCATCATGGGATGCACTAGTTTTGTTTTTAAAGAAAAAATAGGAGTAAGACAATCTTATTATGCATATATTAAAGAGAGTTAAATAAAGTGATTATCGAGAGTAAATACTTACTCCTCATAATAGATGAATTGTTTGATCAATTGAAAGGTACATCAATATTCTGAAATCTAGGTATCATTGATTGAAAATCAAAAGAAAAATATCTCGACCTTTAGGATTAGATATGGAAATTATGAATTCATAGTAATATCATTTGGTCTAACAAGTGCACCATAGCTTTTATGAACTTCACGAACAAGGTGTTCAAGGGGTATATATACATATTTGTGATAATATATTAATGACATTTTGACATGCTTATGCTATAAGGAAGAGCATGTAACACATCTAAAAATAATTTTGAGTATTTTGAAGAAAAATAATCATATGTAAAGTTTAAAAAATTGTGAGTGTTGATTTAGGATGATAACATTTATTGGACATAATATATATAAGGAAATGATGTCAATGGATTTAGCTAAGGTGGAAGCAATTAGCGATTGGCCTAAATTGACTATTGTAAATAAGGTATAAAGCTTTCTTCGGATGATAAGCTATTCATATGTTTTATTAAAGGGTTCTCTAAGATAGCATTACCCCTTCATCCAATTAACAAAAAGAAATATTAAATTTGAATGGATTGATACTTGTAAGAATAGTTTTCAAGTAGTGAAAAAGAGATTGATTTCTACCCCAATTCCTTCTATACCATCTAAGTCAAAAGGATTTGTGGTGTATACCAATACATCCAAAAATGACTAATGATGTATTTTAATGCAAAATGATAGAACTATGACTTATGCTTTAAGATAATTAAAAGATTATCCGAAGAACAATCCAACTCATAATTTATATTAGTAGTGGTGATGCTTACCCTATAATTTGGCTGGCATTATTTTTATGAAGAGAAGTATGAATTCTACACTAATAATAAGAGTTTGAAATATTCTCTAATTCAAAAAAAGCTAGACATGAGATAAAGAAGATTATTGAAATTAGTAAATAATTATAATTGTATGACCAATTACCATCCTAGGAGAGTAAATATAATTGTTAATGGAGTAGAAAGTCAACTAACTTATCTATTTTACCAATGGTTTAGAAGCCTCTCCAAATAGGAATGTAAAAATTTGAATCAAATATGATCCTTAATTGGGAGGCTAGAAGCTTTGTCACTCTAACCAACACTATTAGGGAAAAGTAAAGAATTATTGATTAAGAAACTTTATTTAAACAAATTAAGATATGAGATTGAGGCAAGAAAAAAAAGGTTTTTCAAATTGCTAAAGGAGGTAATTAGATTTTGGAGTAGATTATGTGTAGTAGAGGAAGTTAGCATAAAACAAAGAATTGTAATAAAGACACATTTAACTTTATTTTCAGTGCATCTTGGAATAATAGTTTAGAAATACAAGAACCTAAAATAACACTATTGGGGTCTAGGAATAAATAAATACATGATTTGGGTTATTAAGAAGTGACTCACATACTGACAATAAACATATAATATCAAAGGCCAATATATACATTGAAACATGATGAATACCCTAAAGAAAATAAGAAAATATTAGTATAGATTTTATCATGATTTTGCCTAAGACCAGCAAGGGACATTATGATATTTGAAATATAATGTCAAATAGGGATCGAGGTTTAGGATTAACTCTACAAGGCAATGGGGGATAAAGTTAGCTTTTAGTACTATATTTAATTCTCAAATATATGACTATTATAAAAGAATCATTCAAATATTAGAGGATATGCTTAGAAAATATATTGAACTTTAAGGGATTATAAAGTAAATATTTACCTTTGATCAACAATTGGAATTGTATCATTTAAAGCATTATATGGTAGGAAGTCTAAATCACTTGTTCAATGAGTTGAGATGAGTTAAAGAAAATATGTAGATCCAGATTTGATTAGAAATATAACATAAATAGTAAAATAGATTTATTAAAAGATGATAGTGACACGAAACAGATAGAAATGTTATGTAAATATTGTGAAAAGCTCTTTCAAATTTGAGGTAAGAGATAAGGTACTTCTAAGAGTGACACCAATCAAGAGTGTTATGATATTTGGGAAGAAAGACAAGCTAAGACCTAAGTATATATGACCACATAAAATACATTAGTGAATATGCATAATGTATTCAATGTATTGATGGTGAGAAAGTATATTTTAGATTCTTTTCATGACCTAGAAGAGTAGCCAAAATAATTAGGTAAAAATTTAACATACAATATACTAAATGAATTCTTAATTAAAGAGAGAAGAAACTTTGTAATAAGATCTCATTAGTTAAAGTGCTATGGAGGAATCATACAATGAAAGAAATATGTTAGGAAGGACAAGAACAAATATGACAGAAAGATCCAAACTACTAAAATAAGAAATGTTGAGGATGAAAATTTTATTAGGAGAGAATTGTAGTGCCCAAGTTCTCACACATAATAATATACCTAGTATGCCAATGGAAGCATAAATAATATACATATATTATGATTATTTAAATATATATTTTTTGATGTCTATTCTTAAGAATCATAATATATGATATGTTATCAATTTTAAAGTTGAAGTACATCCTTTCAAAAATATTATACTCGAATTTCTTTCAAATGCCATTTGAAGTATATAATTGAGACCTATTTTAAGTATGTTTCGTAGCAAAAAGACATGATACTATGATGAAATAAGCTTAAATGTGCTAACATTGAGTATAAGATTAAGTCATAGTTATAAGTATGCATATAGTAATTAAAAAAACAATTGCATGATAATTGACCTTAAGTGATTCTTAGACTTAAATGAGTTTGATCAGTTTTAAAGTAAAAAGTTTGAGATTTAAGCATTATGTATGTTGAGGATAACAAGTTACCTTTGCATAGATGAAGTAATAAAAAATTAAGTGAAGATGAAAAATTAAAGATGAGTGTTACACTAAAAAAATTATTGAGATCCATAAGTCAGATTGAAGGATGAATTTAGATCAAAATATGTCATCCATGTTAAACCAAATTAGGTTCAAATTGAGTTGGTGTAATACTAAAATTATATTAACAAAAAAAATTGGGATGATGTCTAATTGGATTGAACTCTAAACTCATGGCTATCTCTTAAGCAGCTTACACAACACCTCCACCCTATTTAGGTGGTATCTTCCTCACCCATATGAAAACCCATGAAACCTTTTCTCTCCTTCTTCGGCAAGGCTCCCAACTCTTCTTCCTATCTTCTTGGAGGCCAAGAAACCTTAGTTCTAAGGAAGAATAAAGTAAGAAAACCTAACTTTACTCTAACTATACTTCAGTTTTAGTTTAGTAAATTATAGACTAAATTTTTTTGACTAATTTTAAGTAATATAAACTTTAAATTAACCTCTGATTTTTTGGATATATTATAAATAAATTATTATGATTCTCAATCATCTAGTATTACTTTAATTTGAGATTGAGATTAGTGTATAGAGTTATGGGTGTTTTAATTTGAAGTACTCATAATCTCATATTTTTTATGAAAGGGTTTCATTCGGTTTACATCCATAGGGATATGATTAGATTTGTTCTTATGATATATTTTAAATGGATCTCTTAAAGTTATATAGGATTATAATTCAATTAATACCACCTTTATGTACTAAGAGATAATATATGGAAGTTCAGGTAATCTTAATCCAATTTTGGTAGAATAGTATAGGGGATAGTAGTTAAATTAGAAGGGTGCTTTTGCCTCGTAATGATTCTGATTTAAGCTGAAACTTGGTGTGCATATAGTTTTATATATCTCCTAAGTTCCTACAAAATTTTATGATAATCTAAAATGGCTTGGTCAGCAATAATAGTGAAAGAAGATTGGCAAAATAATGTAGTAATTTGATTAGTAGCAACAAGGCCATTTGATGATAGATGAAATTGTTGATGAATTGGTGATGAAATTTAGATGAATTTATAGGTTCAATATAAATCTAATTCACAAAGGATTCTATAAAAAAGTTTGTTATAAATCATTATTCATATTGAGAGTTCTAAGTTATTTAAATTATAAGGTACTTAATTTGGGCATATCATGATCTTATGTTCTAATTTGATATATTTTTCAGCTCCCTAATACACCCGAGCATTAAAGACCATGGCCATTTGATGAAAATCTCGTTTTAAGATGAATTTGATAAGTATAAATTTAATTTACTATAAAATAATGGTCATATATATATCATGTGAACTCAAACATATTTTGAAAGTATGATAAGATAGTCATGAGCCTAATCTATATTCAGAAGCATGTCTTGAAGGATAAGAATGTAATAAGTTTAAAGAATGTTTAAAAGCATGTTTTGAATGATAAAATAATCATGAGTTTAATGTATGTTTGAAAGCATGTTTTAAGTGATAAGATTGTCATGATCCGGGTCTACACTTAAAGTTAATGTGTATATTGCACAACCATTAAAACATATGAACTATAATAAAAATGAATAATATGTAAGCATATGTTATTACATGTTGTTTGATAGTGCATATACACATTATAACGTGCAGTGTATGAGTGTACAAACATGTTTACCTATAGAATAGGAGTGCATGTACATATTATTACGTATGATGTGATAGTACATAGATATATTTACATAGTGTATAAGTGCATGTATATGTTATAATATGCAAAAGGAGAGTACATATATATATTATGATGTATGATGTAGGAGCAGACGTATTAGTTATGGCATACGGTATAGAAGTGCACATATATGTTATGACATATATTGTAATTATGCATGTATATGTTATGAAATATAATATTAATATTCATGAAAGTATTATGATTTCTTATAACATACATTATGAATTACATATGCATGGATGTGTTATATTTTACTTGAAATCAGAATTTACCTCTTTATTATGAATCTATCATCTTATCAAGCATATGTTATGAAAAGTCTTATGCATTTATATATATGACGTGTGATATAAGGGCGCACGTATATATCATGTTATGTGATGTTGGAATTCATGTATGATTTTCTCTTGCATGTGGTATGATCAACTCATGCACATATGCATTATGATTAACCTTAACTAAGAGTTATATCTCATTATGTATCTATCGGGTTACTGGGTGTTATGTTGCTAAAATGGTCACAAGAAGATGTATTTAGCATGAAATATTTTTATATATTTATATATATGATATTAGGTAAGGGAGTGCACATATCTATGATGAAATGTAATAGGGAAGTTCATTGATATACTATAATTTCCTATGGCATATATTATGAATTATTATTACACATGTGTAATCTGATTAAATCAAAATTTTATCTCTTTATTATGTATGTTTTGTTACAATTGCTATGAAATGTTTATACATTTATATATATGATATGTTGTTTGGGAGTGAACATACGTATATTTAATGATATATGATGTTAAAAATCATAAACATATTATGATTTTAACTCTTGATTATGCATCCTTTATGCTACGAGGTTACTCATCGCTGAAGAGACTATAAGAAAATGCATTTATAATGAAATATATACTGTATTTAATTTTGTAAGGCTGCAAATATGGCATAATGCATGCTTGCCTTCATACATTAAATTAAAAATTTATACTTACTAAGTTATCACTCATTATAGGCCCTATCTTATAGAAAAAGTTATTATTAATCCATCCATGTATTGGGCTAGGAGATAAGCATGTATAGGACCACGCTAAAGCAGATATAGATGATAACCTATCGACATTATGTACATGAGTGAAAATATGTGTGATATTTGAGAATATATGTTTATAACTTATGTACATGTGTCAAACACTAATTTATACAAGGAAAATCTTGTTATTTTGTTTAACAAGTTAGGATGTTCAAATTTATCGACTTTCTCGATATGTTACATTTGATAGCATTGGTAAATCGAATGAAAGTAGGAATACAGTGTTACATATGCACATTAATTATACCAATTTGAACAAACCCTATCCAAAGGATAGCTACTCCTTCCCGATTAGTTAGTGAACACCACCTTATGTTATAAGCTATTGATATTCATAGATGTTTTCTCTAATGGGGATATAAACAGGAATAACCTTTGTATATGAACAAATACTAGAAGACCATAATACGCAGCGGAATTAAATGGAACCACAATCAAATAGAACACCAAGATATACGTAGAAAACTCCTTCAATATGAAGGGTAAAAACCATGGGACAAACTAGAGATAATTCACTATGAGAATAATGAATATATAAATCTCAATCTCTTGCCCTAAACCCTAGCAACAATCACAAGAGAATAACTAGGATACAAGGATCACGTCACTGCCTACAATATCTAAAACCTCCCCAAGTAATCACAACAAGAGTCTACTATAGATTTGATCTAACCTGAGATGAGAACACTACTAGATGATTGAGAACAGCCTCTCTGCGTTATCCTTGTCTTCTTCCCTTTCTTTCTCTTCCTTTTCTGTCTTGTTTTCCTCCTTTTCTTTGGAATCCCGTGGCTCTTTTGTTCTCCCACGTTGCTGCCCTATTTATACTTTTTTTCTGCCTCCAAAACGTAGCCACCACACCCCCCTAATATTAATTAGGGTTAGGTTAAGAGGGGATGAGCTGTAGGCTGCCCAAGCCCACTATGGGCTGAATTTGTGGGCTGCCAACCCAACATTCTCATGGTACAATTAGATACATATGAGGATTGAGAATATACCTTCTTCATCATTGATCAAGGGACATATTACTACTAGGTCATACCCTTCAGGTTTAGGAATGTGAGTATAATATACCAAAGGATGATAAATAAGATATTCATATATTAAATGGGGAGAAAGTATAATATCTTTTAATTTTTTAAATTATTTATGATGTAATAATTTTTTGATTATTTTAATATTAAATTTTTATTTAATAATTTCTTGCATTAAGTAATTTTTATATTATATATTAGAGGACTAATACTATGAACCAAATTGTGAATCATAGAATTTGAATATAATTTATGAAAGTTTTCATGTTAAATTAGTGGAGGAAAAAATACAAAAAGAAAAAAAAAAGAAAATAGAGGACATATCATCCGTGCTTGTTATATTATTAACACCTATGCTTATGTGATGCATAGTTGTCTTATTTGAACTCTTATGTTATCTAAACACTTGTAATTAGAGAAAATATTATCTAAGTTAGAGTTTGCTGCCTTCTACCTTGAAGGAGAAGAAGGAGAGAAGAAGATGTGTAGTATGCTTGGTTTGGCTTTAGGATTTTGGGCTAACTCAAGAATTTTGGAGATTAGCTTTCAAGGCAAGTGTTCTATACCATCCCATAGTGATTCTTATCTTTGATTTCTTCTTGTTTATGAATGATTTATACTTCTTTCTAATAGCAACAATCTCATTTGAGTTATAAAATTGCTATTCCAAAATTTATGATAAATCCTGACATTCTATACAAAATTCTTATTTAAGTAAAATTAACTTTGTTGAAAATTAGACTCTTGTATCTTTATTTTTATACTTTATTTGAATGATTTGGAGTACAAATACTTATTCAAACATATATTTTAATGGACCCCTAAAATCCTATCAAACAAAGATGAAATAGTCTTACCTATCTATGTTTTTTAAACTATAATATTTTGTATAGAGCTTGAAATTGAGTAAGCCATCTTTTGTTGAAAACTAAACTCTTATATCATTCTATTAATACCTTATTTTAATGATTTGAAATTTAAGTGCTTATACAAATATTTATCTAAATTGATCCCTTGAATTCTATCAAATAGAGATAAAATAACTTGACCTCTTTGAATTATTTTAATTATGTTATTCTATACAAAACTTTGAATCAATCCAAATTTCTTTTGTTGGAAACTAGACTCTTGTATCTTTCTTTTGATACTATTTTAAATGATTTGAAGTACAAATGCTTGTCCAATTGTTTATTGGGATTGATCTATTGAATTTTGCTAAATAGAAGCAAGATGATTATGTCCTATCCACATTCAATTGCTTGTACCCTTTTATAGAAAGCTTCAATTTATCCAAATCCTATTTTATTCGAAAGTAGACTTATATATCTATCTAGCAGTATTTTACTGAATAATTTGTAGTATAATTACCTATCCCATTATATAGTGAAACTTAACTTATAGATTCTATCATAATAGATTGATTCTCAAATTTACCAATTTTTGTCTTTGTCTTTTGGAACTTGATTTTAGCTAAAATACTCATTCAAATGAGACTCATATTGATGATTTAAACTCTTTTGTCTTTTAGTTATTAATTTTTATTATAATTGAATGATTTGTGTATATGTTTAAGTTAGTTTTGATATTGCTCTATGGGTGTACATGTATGCTTTTCTTGTTTCACATGTGTTTCTGATATATTTCTACCTTTTTAATTAGAGTATTCTTATTTATACTCGGATGTTTATTGGATACTTTACACATTTTTCTAGAAATTGAAAGGGAATATATTATGCTTGTAGAGCACGAGAGCTAGACTTATGTCTATCAAGAAATGGGTGAAATTATGCTATGTTATGATCATGCTACACCATCTATGTTCCTTTGATATGATTGAAATATGTTATTAGCTAAAATTCTTCTTCAAATAAGTCTCATGTTATTACTTTTAAATCCTTTTTATCTCTTAGTCATTGATTCTTATTATAATTGATATGTTCATATTAGCTTGATATTGTTTTATACATGCACATGCATATTATTATTGTCTCATATGTGCTTTAGATACATCCTATCTTCTTGATAAGAATGTTCTTATTGTATTCCGGTGTTTGTTGGATAATATAAACTTTTACTAAAGATAGAAAAAGAGTTGTGTGGAGCCTGTGATGCTCTTGCCAACCCCAATGACTTTATCGTGGGTGGATGGAACTCCCAAATATGAGAGACTAGTGGGCACTAATGAATTGGTGGAATTGTGCTATTATGATTACACTTCACCCTATATGTTCCTTTAATATATTTTCAAAGGACATGCTTATGTGTTATCATATACTATTTTGATATGAATGTATTGAATGAAATGTCAAATATGTCTCTTAAACTTATGATTTATTAATATACCTGTCTCGTGGGTCCCGCTATCGCATCCACGCTCCCGCTGCGCCTCCTCATATGATTACAACTTAATCATAGGCACGCAGGCCCGACAATAAACGAGAAATATAATGGAGGTTCGCAGACCTCAATAATAATAATCACAAGTACACACATCACACGGTCCATGATCATCCGTCCACACATCATACATCACATATATAAATAATCATCATCATGTAGGACTACTAGATAATAATAAAAATAATAATCAACTAAACCTTTTAATTAATTAATATTTTTCTGAAATCAGGGACATGTAGGGAATTTCTCAATTCCTAAGGGTATTTTCGTAATTTGGACAAAAGATAGAAACTGGAATTTCTCAAATTCCGAGGGGCAAAACTGTCTTTTTCCTAGAAAACCCTAATTCCCTCTTTCTGCTGCCGCTGCCGCCGCCGCCACCCTGCTGGCGGCGGCCTGTGCGGCGGGGCGAGGGCGCTGCCCTCGCCTGCAGGCGGCACGCCCGCTGGCGGCGCTGCCGCTGCAGGTGGGCTCCCCTTTCGGGCGCCGCTGCCTCCGCAGGCGGTGCTGTCCCGCCGGGCGGCCGCCCCTGTGGTGGGGGGGGGGGGGGGGGGGGGGGGGGGTTTCGCCCGCAGGAGCAGCGGCGGCAGGCGCCTCTGCTCGTGGGCTGCCAGCCCCGCCAGCAGCAAGCATGCTGCAAGCAGACCGTCGGCCGGCTGCTGCAGGCACAGCGCTTGCGCATGCGCCAGCACTGTGCTGCCTGGCTGCGGCTGCGGCTGCCGCTGCAGGTGGCTGCAGGCATGCAGATCGAGGGCAGCAACTGTTGCTGCCCTTCCTCGCTTTTGCGTCAACGATTTTGACGTCAAAATTCTTCCTAAACACAATACACGCAGTTCAAAACCAACCATTCGCACGAACAACCTGGCTCTGATACCATTGTTGGAAAATCATTGGGGGGCGACATCATATGCGCAGCGGAAGAACAAGAAAACAAAAATCCCCGATTCCCAAAAAGATGTTCGTCGTCGTACGAAGATTGGTGCGCAAAAAATCCGCAAAACACAAAACTGCGTATAGAGATTGTGTTACCTAGGGAGATTGTATATCTCTGTTTCTTTGCAGATCCTTAGGAGAGGGTGAAGGAGGTCAAGCGTCCTCCTCTCTAGCGGTGATCCACACAGCAGGGTTGCGACGACGCTCCTCAAAACTCCAGGCCTGCTCTGAGGTGGAGAGGGAGAGGAGAATAGGAAAGGCAAGCAAAGACTCTAGCCTATGAGACTGTGAATCCCTCCTATTTATAGAGATCCTGTGTCAAACCCTAATGGGTCCTTCCCTAGTGGGTATTGGATCTGCATCCAATAAGACAAGGGCTCCGTCGGATATCTCATATCCGAACCTCTACTCATCGCAATGCCTACCATATGTGTGTGACCCTCTAGGCCCAATATCGAGCTGGCCGTGAGTCATACTTGTCAGAACTCCTTCTAACTCAGTGAATTATTATCTCTGTAATAATTCACTCGACTCATCGACTACGGACGTACTAGGTCACTACGCCGTAGTCCCTAGACGATACAGGGGAATCCAATCCATTGGACCTGTCTGTCCTCAGTTACCATGTACCTATAGTCCCTCATCCATCTAATATCCCAGAGACCGTATATCGAGCATGGTGCTGTCAGACCCATACAGTTTCTACTCGAGTCTCGCTCTAATCGGATTCTCCCGGAGAACTCTTTCTCTCTCAACCCGAATGACCCTAGCTAGGGATTTGTCTGAGTAAGAACACATAGGATATTCCTCTCATGACGCCGAGAGTGGATGATCCTCTATTGATACTCAATAGCCCTCGTAAGGTCGACTACCACTCCCAATGACCAGTTGTACTAGATCTGGGGACAGCCAAACCTATAAGTCTGGTATCAAAGAGTGGAGCACTCATACAGGACATCATTGGTGTCTCAAGTCTAAGTACCAGATACACCACTAGGACTACGGAATCACTGTATGACAATAAGGCATCATCAACCATCCAGCATTCCGTAAGCGGATCAATCAGTGAACTCATTCTCCAATGAGCACCTGTACTGTATCCCTAGTGTCCCTACACGAGCAGCTATGGGACCAGCTGCATCCATCATATGGACGGGTATACAGCACACCAGTCTATCCGGTTATCACGATGTCCCTCTCGAGTAACCTATGACCGGGATTATTTAGGATATGTGTTTAAAGGTGAATCGATCTCATTATCGTGATCTCATCACGATCTGATTCCCATTGCACAAATCCAAGGACATCACAATATATATATGCATTTATGCAATAGTTATAAAGTGATATACGCCAAAATATAATAAGCAAAAAGATTCTGTATCAAGTCACACGTGCCATCACTCACGTGATTGGCTTGCTGGGCACCTATGACTAGCAGTGGTGCCACTGGTAATTAATGCTGCCAGCGGTGGTACTATCATTATCAAGCTGTGGTACCGCTAGAGCTCGGTCTCCAAGTTCTATCAAGCAGTCATACTTCTCAGACTAGGCAGTAGTACCGCCTAGTGTTAGGTGTCGAGCGGTGGTACCGCCAGTATCCCGAAATCCGGGGATATGACACATTTTGGCTCCAATTTTGAACCCATTAGGGCCAATAAATACTTCACCCTTTTCTGCATGAAAGGACACAAAAAGCATTGACATAATCCTGAATTCTTGAGTATTAAAGTGTTATAAAAATTGTTAGACTCCTCTTCCTCCTTTTCTAAGTGTTGAGATCATTCAAGAGATGTGTGAAACTTGTAAGGGTTATCTCCTAAGCCCGTGAAAAGGAGAAAGTGTTGTAAAAGGTTATTAGTCTTTGTCTATTGAAGGAAGGTCATTAGTGGACGCCGGTGACCTCGAAGGAGGAGGAATCCGAAAGTGGATGTAGGTCACAACGATCGAAATACTCTAAATTTTGGTTTACTTTTTATTTGTGCATTTTACATTACTATAAACCTCCTTAATCTTCTCTTTGCACTTTTACGAAAGCTTTCAAATTCAATTTCTCTCTGAAACGATTTGAATCGAAACAAATATTCTTCGGAATTAGGTTTAATCGTGAAAGTTTTCTACTGTACTAATTCACCCCCTCTCTTAGTGCTGCTCTTGATCCTAATAGAATGTAGTGCCAAATAGACAAGGGTTCTTATTATCTTGGACCAATGGGAATAAAAAAATTAATCCAAGAACATAAGATCATGTTAGCAATTTGAAATATATAAATACTTTTAAGGAAGAAATTAGAATTGGTAGACACTACGATCAAAAGAAGAACTTTTTTTTTTTGGCTTATGAGAGACTAAGTGAGTAGAGAAAATATATAGAACTAGGTTTAAAAATTAGTATACCAAAAAGGTTAAACATATAAATGATGCAAGAATTATTATTAATAAAGATCTCAAAAATAATATTTTAGATATAAAAAGATTCGAAGATAGAATATAGTTTAAAAATTTATGAAAGAATATAATGTTTTTAATGTTATTAGTGCTTATGCCCCTCAAGTCAACTTGGCTAATCAAACCAAAAAAGAATTTTAGAAAAGCTTACATGATATCATTAAAGGAATGTATATAAAAAAAACTTACTAAGAGAATATTTAATAGTCATATAGGAAAACATATGGTGAATATAAAGTGGTACAAAGGGGCTTCGGTTACAGGGAGAGAAATAAAGATGGTGGTATGATTTTATATTTTACAACTTCGTAATGATTATAAATACTCACTTAAGAAAAGAGATGAATATTTAAATACTTATAAAATGGTTATAACTATAGTCAAACAGACTTTTTTCTTACTAGAAAAGTAGTTAAAGCTATTTATAAGAATTATAAAGTTATACTTAATAAAAGTTTGTAGAATCAAAGAAGAAAAATTAAAAGTTGATGGTATTATATATTTATAGTAAAAAATAAAAGAAGAAAAAAAAGTAGAAAAAATTAATAGAACTAGATGGTGGAATTTTGAAGATGATAATATAAATACTTTTAAGAATAAGATAAAAAGAAAAGTGACTTATAATTTACATGATAATAATATTAATATTATTTGGACTATAATGACTAATAAAATTATGAACTTAACAAAAAAGATTCTAAACTATAAGTAAAGGTATGACCTTAGAAAGAGAGCTTGTAGAAATAATTTTTACTAAAATATCATATTTTAAAGATTGATAAAATTATAAAATAAAAAATTTAAAAAAATCTAAAAAAGAGATTATATGGTAAAATTTAAAGTTTATAATAATTTTTATAATAAATTAGGTACTAAATATGGTGAAAAAGATATATATATTAAATTGCTAAAGCTAGGAAAAAAAAGTGTAAGGATTTCGGTAATATTAGATGAATTAAAGATGAATATCAAAGAAAACTTATTAGTGATAACAAGATTAAGAAAAGATAGATTAATTATTTTTATAAATTATTTAATAAATATTTTATATATGATTTAGAATTAACGATAAATAATAGTAGTAGATTTAATAATCATATATTTATTCATAAAATTAGAGCTAATGAAGTAAAAGATATATTAAAATAGATAAAAATAGCTAAGAGTGCAAGGCTAATAGTATCAGGTTTTGAAAAGTTTAAGAGATAAAGGAGTAGCTTGATTAATAAACTTATTTAACAAAATTATGAGATTCAGAAAAATATTTGATAAATGGAGAAAGAGTTAGTGCCAATTTATAAATAATATCGAAATTTGGGAAAGAGTTATTAAAGTAGGATATGCCTTGAAACATATATATCTAAAAATTAATTTTGTTTTATGGTTAGAAGATCGAAGTTATTTATTAAGATAATCAATAAAAAAAAGTATGAAGAGAAAAAGAAAGATTTATATGTGATTTTTATTGACTTAGAAAAATAATTATTAGAGATTTATTATAATGATTTTTAAAAAAAATATATATCTACTAATTATATTGATGTTATTAAGGATATATATTATAATATAGCTATAAGTGTTAGAACTATATAGAGTATATTTAGTGAGTTTTCTATTAGTATAGAATGACACCAAAGATCCATATTTAGTCCATCCCTTTAAACATTGATGATGAATGTACTTACTAATCACTTACATAATAAACTTTTCTTATATTATTTATTGATCATATTATCTTAGTCAATGAATGACTAAGCGGTATTAATTATAACCTTGAGTTATTGAGACAAGTCTTAGGAACTAAATATTTTAGATTAAGTAGATAAGAGAACATATAGTTAAATTGGATGAATAAAAAATCCTTTAAATAAAAAATTTTAGACATCTTGGATTAATTATTTAATAAAATAAAAAGATCAATAAATATATTATTTATAGAGTGAAAATAAGATGATCAAAATAACGAGTGATATTTGGAGTCTTATGTGATCATCAGATACCTTTAAGATTAATTTTTTATAAAAATAATTATGAGACAAATATCATTTTATTAATTTAAGTATTGGATAGTTAAGAAAAAAATATATACAAAAAAATTATGTTATTAAGATGAGAATATTGAGATATATGTGTGAAGTTAAAAATAAAAAAAATATTTTTATTCGTGAATTATGAGCATGTGATATGAAAAGAGACAGAGAAAGATCTAAAAACATTTTATTAGAAATTATAAATAAAAATTTATATATTTTAATTTTAATTAAATATATATTTTTTATATATCTCAATAATAATGAAGATCCATATAGTCAAACCTATATAGTTTGGACTTACACCTTTATTATTATTCTTATATTTAATATTAAATTAAACTAATCCAATCATCGAATCCATATATATTTAGCTTAAAAGGAGGGAAAGAAAGAAAAGAAACAAATTAATGGTTTGAGATATTTTTGTCCCACTAAAAATGCAAGGGTTCTCTTCGAGGGCTAGATTCATCCAATAAATATAATCCAAATTCGAACCAACACATGAAAATTTGTGAATAATTTAATTTTGGCCATTATTTATTTGGATGAGTCTAAGTTTTAGGTCAATTAAATCAATTTGATTGACTGAGTTAATTTAAGAGAATGTGTTCGTTTTGAGAAGTGAGGAAGACGAAGGAAAATAAAAAAAATAAAAAAAAAACAAAGGAGAAGATAAATGTACCTTTATTATTTTGAAAATACGAGAAAAAGGAAATATAAAAAAAAAACATTAGTTGGAATTTACCTATGAATATTAACTTATTAAGCATTTTGGCGGATGATATTTTGATGCTGTTCGGTGGAGCCCAAACCAAGTCCAAGCTTTAGGACGGTGTGAGAACTGCTGACCTGGTCGAGCCCAACCAAGTCCAAGATTTAGGGATCAATTTAGCTGGTCCGATTGAGCCCAATGTAAGCACAAGATTTGGGATCGATTGGGGGAGCCGAGCTCCAATACAAGATGCTTTATTTCACGACCGTGTGAGAATCCGGACCTGGTTGAGCTCAACCAAGTCCAAGTTTTGGGGCTCCATTTTATCGGCGCTGTTGAACCCAATATAAGCCCATGATGTAGGATCAATCGGGGAGGCGAGATCCAAACTACGCTTGGTGACAACCCGTTTCCTTCCCCCTTCGAAGAACGAATACCTCTCCGTCCGCTGCCTGCTCATTCCCTCGCCTCGATCGCCCTATCCTTCTCCATAACCCTAGCCATAACCCCCCCTCCGATCGAAGCTCGAGATCCTTCCCCGCGATCGGACGCTATTTGCAAGCCATGGGTTCCGGTAAGCGATCTTTCGTTTCTGTTCCTTTTTTTTTTCTTTTTCTTGATTTCTCATCTTCACTTTAGATCAAATGAGTATTTCTTGTTTCCTTGTTGGATGGTTGTTATCTGCTTTTGACGGTTCAGTAGATCTTCACTTGGTGCTGTTAGGGTTTTTTTATCTTGTTCATTTCATGTTGGTCTTTGGGTTATTCGATGAACTCCTATTTCGTAGTTGGGAGATGGGAAACAAGTGGCTTTTAATGTTCTTTGTAGGGTTTTTTCCCCCTACTTAGAAGTAACTCTTCTTGTTGGTTTTTTTAGATGCTGATATGGAGGACTATGGGTTTGAATACTCTGATGAGGAACCGGAGGAGCAGGACGTCGACATTGAGAACCAATACTACAACTCGAAAGGTAATTTGGTTGTTATGATGAGGTCATTTTGGTTGTGTTTGTATAGGTTTTCTTTTGCTGTAAAACATTCAAGATCATTTATCTCCTGCCATGTTATTTAAGTATAGTGTGCATAATTTTGGAGTGAGCTTTTCGTATCTAATTTTCATCTTACAGGGTTAGTGGAAACTGATCCTGAGGAAGCACTTGCTGGTTTTGCTGAAGTAGTGCGCATGGAACCTGAAAAAGCCGAGTGGTAACCATCTGGAGTTTTATATAACTGCCCAATAATAGAGAGATGGCTTTAGGTTGCACTTGTATTCATATGACACATTTATCCTTTTCATAAATTAACTCCATGAAACAGTAAAGGAGCAACGACTTTTCAGTAGGTATATTACAGCAATACATCTTTATGCTAGCCTGATATTGTTATGGAATGTGTGAGGTTGCAAGTTCTTGGAAACTCAGAATTGAGTTTTTTGTTGTTGATGAGTGACTACTTCTCAGTGGAGTACAAATATTTTCTTGATGTAATGCATGGACACTAGATGCTCTGGGATAAGCAGATAAGATAGTGTTATGTGTAAAAATAAGAAAAATCCATGCATGCACATCTAAATTTGCTCTTTTTATGGGTAAATGGGAGACTATGCTTGATATAATGCATGTTTTTATGATACAAAGATGTTTTGCAATAAGCAATCGGCACAAGTTCACATTTCGTTTTAATATGTTAGTAAGAATCAATATAATTGATCACAAGAAACATATTTATCCTGAACTTACAAGAACCATACTTTCCACCAATTTTGTTTGTCTGAAATGTTTTAATTTTTAACAGGAGCGAGTTACCAATTCTATTCATTATTTGCCAGTTTTGTCTCACATTTATTTTGGAGTTATAAGATTAAGAAAAATGTTGGTCGCTGCATCTGCTCAAATGTTGGACAAGTTCTTAAAAATAGTTTTATTTTCTTTAGCGTGTAGGAATTATGTGATTTTATGCTACTATTTGGTTTTAAGTTGTTGCTTCTTGGTTTTTGGTATCAGGAAATAAGCCGTGCCTGAGCGTTTATTTGTTTTCATTTTGAACAGGGGATTCAAAGCTTTAAAACAAACAGTTAAGCTTTATTATAGGTTAGGCAAGTATAAAGAGATGATGGAAGCTTACAGGGAGATGTTGACATATATCAAATCAGCAGTTACACGTAACTATAGTGAAAAATGTATAAATAACATAATGGACTTTGTTTCGGGTTCCGCAAGTCAGAACTTTGGTCTTCTACAGGAGTTCTATGAGACGACGCTGAAGGCACTTGAGGAAGCAAAGAATGAGGTTACTGGCCAACTTTACATTTTTTTCACGGTCATGTCTATGATTAGTCAATTGTCGTTGTGTTTGATGGATTGCCAACTAGACCGTATGTGTTTCGGCAGAGACTTTGGTTTAAAACAAATCTTAAGCTTTGCACGATTTGGTTCGACATTGGTGAATATGGACGAATGAGTAAGGTATTTTTGTTTCTCTAGATAGCACTTTTTATGTCATAGAGTTGCTTGCTTTATGTGCATGATTTGAAATGTATTAAGTGATCCTTTGGTTCATCCAGATATTGAAAGAACTCCACAAATCTTGCCAGCGAGAAGATGGTACTGATGATCAAAAGAAAGGCACACAACTTCTGGAGGTCTATGCTATTGAGATTCAAATGTACACACAGACTAAGAATAACAAAAAATTAAAGGTTGGTTTTATTAAATATGTTAATGTTAATAATAATTGTTGAATGAATTAGTGTTGTCTATTTTATGTCTTGTGGATTAGGCTTGAACTTTGATGGCTAGGAAGAAAATGTTGCCTTTATTAATAAAGTTCATCTTGAATGATGAATATGATGGTGGAAAATATGGTGAACTTATGTAGTTTATCTGTTAATCTGTGCCATTTTGTCTCATAATCTATCTTTTAATTTTTCGTTTAGTTATTAAATCTTTACATTCAGATTAGTAATCGAATTTGCTTTTTGAAATTTATTCACTGTGTCTTGTAATTCTTTGTACTTTCTGCCACAGCTTAATGTTTGATTAATCTTGCCTTCAGAAGTAAAATTGCTCTAAAATTTTGGTAGATTTGTACTGTGCTTATGTATAATTGATGTAGAACTTCATCTTTTATCTGTGGTGAGGAAATGTGAGATACAAAACTTTACTGCTAGAAACTAAAAGTAATTAATTATTCAATCAATTTTTTTCACATTACTCATGTGTGAAGCTGCTCAATTCTATATACATCTAAGTTGATTTTGCATCAAAATTGCCACCGGTACCACAATGATCATGGTTTGAAAAACTGGCCAGATTGGACTTGGTTACAGTTGATATGAAGTGGGTAAGGAATAGTTGGAGTTTGCCAATTCTATCAGAATCTAAGACGAACAGAAGTGAGGGAGGAGGGAGGAGGAGAACAAGAAGAAGAGAGGAGAAAAGGAGGAGAAGAGAGAAAAAGGAGAAAGAAAAGGAGATAAGAATAAAAATGAAAAAAAAATGTTGCCAACAATGGCGAACCATTGCATCAGCATGATTGGCAGCTCTAGACCAGTGTGGACTCTCCAACTTGATGGAGGTGCTGGAAGGAAATGGACAGGTAGGGGTGGAGGGTGGAGAGTGTTGCTTCTCAACAAGAATGGAGTGCAGACTTTAAGATTGCTTTATTCTGTTTTTATTTAAAAATTTCTTTGTCTACCTATTTAAGACTTACGTGGTCCCAGTAGTGGTGTATCTAGGCCTTAGTGCTTCCTCCACCTTTTTTTTTTCTTTTGACTTTTTGTCCACATGTTTGTACCTTTTTCCTTTTATTTAACATCTTGCCTACACTAATTTAGTTGCCTATTCTAATTTAGTTTTGTTTCAACAGTCTTATTTTTTGCTTATACTTTAAAACTATATATTGGTAAATTTTAGCTGATTTAGCAGAAATAAATATGTTTCTAATTTTAATTGATTAGATCCAGATTTTAGGTGAAATAATTACACTGAAAACTACAAAATTACTTACAATTTTATGTTTATTATTTATACTTTTGAATTCTTTTAATTTATGTTGAGTTTAATATTAATTTTTTAAAAACCGATCTGCCAGTCCATGTCACCCTATCCAGATTTAATCCCAATTTTTTCAGAAATGAAGGTCATGCTCTTGGTTCTTATTTTCAAAACCTTGGATTATAGAATTATTGACATTTAGGTCTCAAAATCATTGTAGACTGGTTTCAGGAAGAATATGAAGTATAGTGCACAATGCAGAATGAATATGTTTTTGAACATTTTGTAATAGTTTGATTTTTTAATGAAATTTAGCTTTCATTGGTATTCAAGAGCAGTTTCTTGGCCAACAAAGTTTTGGTGCATCTCTTCTAGGTGAAGATAATAAACTTCCATCAAAATTGTAGTTATACCAATCTCACTGCTATTTTGTATGAAAAGCTAAGGTTCATTGCTTGCAAAACACACAACTATTATCCTAGTGGAATAATGGATTGAGAACTTCTGCACTGGATTAAAAATCAATGATAGTTGACCATTCAACCAAGTGCAAATTAAGATAGAATAAGACCTTTGTGCTGAAAACTATATCCCAGAATCCAAGTTCATAGTATTCAACTTTTTTAAGTAGAAATGAAAGGAGGATAAAGCTTAAATGAAGAAAATTGCTTTCTATAGTTTAATTTCTGTATGTTGGGTTCTTATCTGAAGTTTAGATGAAGGAATGCGGTGCTGCCTGGTACGGTACGAAATGGGTGATATGCACTGGTCCAAGAGCTGGCAGAGATGCAGACCAGCCCATTTCGACCAGTACATAGAAATTGTGAGGCATACCGGTCGTATAACAACTGTATTGGTGTCATTTCAATTGACAGTAGCCGCCCAACGGTCAAATTGACTGTTGGGGTCTGTTCTACACTTATAAAAGCCTTCCCTTCCTTATTTGACTGTTGGAGGCTGTTTTGGACTCATAAAAGCTCCTCCCTCCTCCCTCCTCCCCTTTCACTCACACTCACCCTCATTCTCATTCTTTCCCACTTTCTCACTCTTTCTCCTGCATTCTCACTCTCATTAAACTTGTTTAATATCTCTAATCATCGATTAGTGGAAATCAGCCAATTGATTTATATAAAAAAGGGACTTGAACTCAAGGTTAGGTGGATTTTGTTTCCAATTGAAGGTATTTAGCATCTTTCTATGTTTTCTTTATCGTGTCATGTAATTAGAGGAAGAATTCTTGATTGATTAGTGACAAACGATTAATTAAGACCTAATTGGTGGTACTTAAGTAATTAGTTTAGATTGATCATATATTGACTTATTGCATTCATTACAAGAATGGGTAATTAGAGGCTTATTAATGCATATTTAAGTATCAAATTTAATTTATATATCAATAAATTAGGATAAAAACCCTGAAATATTTTTTTAATATTGCCATTTTTTAGCCTTTTTTTCAGTTTATGATATATAACCATGAACAATTACATCTGTGCCAATCGACAGGGGACCCGAAATGTTTGGTCAGCATGATATGGTGAACCATTCTATTAGTTACTGAATTAGTTTCAATCTTTCATCCATTTTTTGACCTTTTTTCAGTTTATCAGTGTGTACCCATGTACAGTTACATCAGGTGTGACAAGGGAAAGATATGCTTGGTTGCATGATATGGTGAACCATGCGAATTAGTTTCAATCTTTCACCCCCATTGAAATTTCTGTGAGAGGAAACAATTATTAATCACTAAATGTCGAAAGAAATTTCCTCTCTTGCAAAAAAAAAAAAAAAACAATTGAGGTCTTATCTGATGTAGTCTTAAACTTATATCTAGATGCAATAGCTATTATTATTTATGCTAATACTTGCTACTTGACTTTTTGCTACTAATTTTAAGTGCTTTGTACTGTGTTATCTATATTGAACTGAACATATGGTGTATAACAGCAACTATATCAGAAGGCACTTTCCATAAAGTCAGCAATACCTCATCCAAGAATCATGGGTATAATTCATGAATGTGGAGGGAAAATGCACATGGCTGAGAGACAATGGGCAGAAGCTGCCACTGATTTTTTTGAAGCCTTCAAGAACTATGATGAAGCTGGAAACCAGCGTCGTATCCAATGTCTCAAGTATATAGATGTTTCATTTTCTTTCTTTGCCACATTTTGTACTAAAGGCATATTTCCCTTTATCCAACTCATGCCAATTTAATGTGTCGGATCTTACTTCAGGTATTTGGTTCTTGCCAACATGCTGATGGAATCTGAAGTAAATCCATTTGATGGTCAAGAGGCAAAGCCGTAAGTTTTCTAGAGGCTCATAAATCTTTTTTTCATTTTGCCATTTTTTTACCTGTAAATATTAGCTGTGTGCTTTAAGCAGATACAAGAATGATCCCGAAATTTTGGCAATGACAAATCTGATCGCAGCATATCAACGAAATGAGATATTAGAATTTGAGAAGATCTTAAAGGTTATTACTTTGTGCTATGTTGACCTTTTAAATTGAAATCTCAATCATGTCCCTGTATTCCAACCTACTGATGTTGAAAATATTTTTTACAGAGTAACAGAAGAACGATTATGGATGATCCTTTCATCCGAAATTATATTGAAGATCTTTTGAAAAATATCAGAACTCAAGTTCTCCTGAAGCTTATAAAACCTTATACACGAATCAGGATTCCATTCATCTCAAAGGTAATCCTTTTTTTCCTTTATTAGTTTGTTCACTTAAGCTGCATATTAACTTGCTGACTAACCATTCAAAACAAATGTGCAATATGCACATGATGTTGAAATTATTTAAAATCAATATCATAGTCTTGGGGAAAAGAATTATGTAGTCCTTGGTTAAGACTTGGTTTCCCCTGGAATTCAGTTCCTCGTTTAGCCCTTAAAAGGGTTTTCATTTTGGAAGACCACACTACCCCTATTGAATTTGCTAAATTTGAACGGAGAACATGCTTATTTGAGATAAATTTTAAGAGGTTTATGTAGATCCTCTTGGCAGTTTGTTGTTTCAACTATACAATAGTGGAGATATGGTTGGTTCGATCTTTACTTGATGATTTGAGCCACTTGTGCTGTGTATAAGCTCAACCTTCTGAATACGCCCCAGCTGATTTTACTGTTTAGTCATCTTTTTTTTTTTTTTTTTTTTCAATCAACCTTTTTTCCTGTGGTGTATGTGTGTTATGTCCTTTAGCGTGTACCTTTTTTTTCGTTCAATTTATTCTTGCTGTGTCATTTTTCAGTTTTAATTGGGTGTGAGACCCCTGGTAAACTAATTTTCCATCTTTAATGAGGCTGAATTTGTTTGCTTGCTTTTAGGAACTTAATGTGCCTGAGAAAGATGTGGAGCAGCTCCTAGTTTCGTTGATTTTGGACAATCGTATTCAAGGTCACATCGATCAAGTCAACAAGCTATTAGAGAGAAGCGACAGGTCTCACACCTTTCCTCTCTTTCTTTTAGATTTTGAATGCATGATGCAGAACCCAAGTTTGAAACCACCACAACTTTCACAGGTCCAAGGGAATGAAGAAATATGCTGCCATAGACAAGTGGAACACTCAGCTTAGATCATTGTACCAAACAATCTCGAATAGAGTAGGCTGACCCTGAGATCCGCTTTGTTCTACATGTCTTTGTGTTGTACTCAGCTTTGTTCTACCGCGTCAAAGATTACATACATGTCGAAGCATTTCGTCAGAAGAGGCCACAAACTATGGGCGTGTGTTGTTTTCTTTTGTAGTGAACAGTTGACCGAGTGCCAAGAAGAAGCTGTTTTTTCGGGTCATAGTGGGCAGAGAATCTACAAATCGTACGTATTCCATGAGTAATGGTGATTTAGAAAGAGGTCATTTACATTACATTGGGACCTATGTTTATGTGTTTTGCCTTAAATTCTTGTCTTTTAACGTTCAAAAATGTTTTACAAGAAAGTACACTTTCTTTGCTTAGGTGGCATCATTATTTCCACTTATTGATCCTGCTGAGTTTGGCATATATGAGGCCATTTCTATGGATGACGTGGTTTCGTAGTTATTATGGTATCACGTAATATATTTATTATATTCGACGATAAATGGAGGATCACAGTGAGTTTTAGCCAATTCGTTCAAATTAACAGAAATCACCAATATATGTATATGTATATATATATATATATATATATATATATATATATATATATATATATATATATATATATATATATATATATATGTATGTATATGTATATGTATATGTATATGTATATGTATATGTATATGTATATGTATATGTATATGTATATGTATATGTATATGTATATGTATATAGCAATAAAGCATCTCGACATAATCGACTATGAAGTGTGTGTCTTATGATGATGATGATGAAATCAAATCAATCATAAAGTGACATAAAGGTTCTTATGCTGGCAACGTGGCCAAATCAGCCATAAAGTGTCATATTATAGTTGATTTGACCATGAAGTAGTATCTCACGATAATAATGATATACACGAATGCCATGAAGCAACCAATGAGAGGTCCAACAACATGATACGACAACCTGTTAAATAAAACATTGTCACAGTCGTATTTCATGTGTCAAAATACGACAAGAGGTAAATGATAAGATAAATATTGAACAGTTATTGACATAGACCGACACCAAGCCGATATGTCATCTCGACATGACCAACATGCTAACCTTATTCGATCAACATGTTATGTAAGATCAAAACCTACGAATCAAACTCTAGCATGGAAAGTATTATTCTATCCTCCAAGTTCAATGCAACACAACTCTATGACCCCATTTATGGTCGGATGGTGAACATAACCATTCTCGAAATTAATTATAACATCAACTAAATGGTTGTGTTGACCCCTAGGTAGGGTTCTCTTCCCCTAAATCCAAATTAAGTTAAGCATTGAAGGATCGCTTATCAACTATGCCCCTGATGCAATTCTTGTAGGGTCTCAACCCTAATTGTTTGCTCTCCCAACACTGTATTTTGAGATAAATTCGCAAGTGAATCTCGATTGACTCTTAATCTCCAACCCCGTTGAACATCAAATCATTATCGTAACATGTGAAGAATATTATAGTATCAAAATTGAGGACAAATACACTATTTCCCAACTTCGTAAGAACCTCATTATTTAGAAAGTTCTCTGCTAAAATAAAATTAGAAGACAAGAAATTGGACAAACATCTCCATTGTGTCAAAGGGGGTTTTGCATATGTTAGAATGATGAGAGGCAAAGAACAAAACGGTGACAATGTAGATAGATCCAAGTGAAACCCTACTGCTCTGAGAATACAGAGAAGAGGACAGTCTAATGAAACACAACCGCCGGCTGTAAGAGAGACCAAAAGAGCACAAGTCTTCACGTGTTCACAACTATAACCAGCAGCGGAGAGAACAGATAGAATCAAGTTTTCCTACCTTCAGCAATGAATTCCCCCCGGCTTCTTATTTCACCTTGCAGAGAGAGGGCTCTCACTTGGCCATCATGACTTTAACGAATTCCTCGTAGTTGATCTGGCCATCACCGTCAACATCAGCCTCTCGAATCATCTCGTCGACCTCCTCATCCGTCAACTTCTCGCCAAGGTTGGTCATGACATGGCGGAGCTCAGCGGCAGAGATGAAGCCATTCTGATCCTTGTCAAATACCCGAAAGGCCTCCTTCAGCTCCTCCTCTGAGTCGGTATCCTTCATCTTGCGTGCCATCAGGTTGAGGAACTCCGGGAAGTCAATTGTCCCATTGCCATCTGCATCAACCTCATTTATCATGTCCTGCAGCTCAGCCTCCGTGGGGTTCTGACCCAGAGAACGCATCACGGTTCCCAACTCCTTGGTTGTGATGCAACCTGTTAAGATTACAAGGTAAAAAAGAGAACAGTGTGAGTGTCCATATAACTATGACCCGTGAACAGATTGTGAATTGAACCAAATGGACAAGTTACTCATAACTCTAATGCGCGTTAAACATCCATGCATCACAGAGTTCCTCATGTCAATGTATTGACAATCAAACAAATAGCACAAGTATTAATAGAATTTTAGACCTTTATTGTTTTTACATTGTGGAAAGCATAAGCACAACCTGTAATCTTGAGGTAGATAATTGAAAATGCGAGGTTAAGCGTTAGGACTGGATGCGGGAAAGTGCAGTAAATCATAAGCAAAACATGTTTCTTTGCCTTTAGGTATTATCTGACTTAACAATGCAACAAAACCATGACAGCCCAATATGTGAAGTATATGTTCCATAAAAAGATAACAACAACAAAAGATTCACCTGCCACAGAACACATCTATATGTGAGGTTTTGAAACAAGAACCAAATGAATTACACGGGGGACAAGAAAAAGGGATCCGTAGAATTACAAGAAATGAGAAACAACTACCTCGAATTGTTGATCAAGTTTGTAAATCACACTCTACATACAAAATCCTTTATGTTTCATATACCGACCATATGAAGTGTAAGCAGTATCTAGGACCTAGCAAACTAACTTTATGTTTCATATACCAACCATATGATTCTTTTAGCAAAGAATCATAGATTGGTAACAACACAACATGTCAAAGCTGCTAAAGAAGTTCAAGAATAACACAGTTCTCTTGACTCTGCAATTCAAAACATTTGACAATTTTTCTTATTGAATATGTAAAGCTCATATTCAAGAATCAATAATAAGTTTCACGGGCTTTTTAGGTCAACAAGAAATCACAAGTAATGTTCTACAGGAAAGAATATCAAGGTCACTAAATCCTAGTTTCAGCTAGCTAGCCTACTACCAAATAAAGTTTCATAATAACTAGCGAGGGACATTAGAAATCTTATACATTTGAGATTAAAAAAAAAATTTATAAGACAGTTGTTGGACCAATAATGTTTGATGGATCTAAGTGTTGGACTAACAATTTTTATGGATCTAAGTGTTGAACAGTTAAGAAAAAATAAAAATAAAAATTTTATGTTGTCAAGGCTAGAATGTTTTCATTTGTGAACAATTAGATGCTGCTTTGATAGAGATAAAATAAAAAAGAATTGTTTAAGATAGTATAGATGTATGCTCAGGAGACTTCCAGATATGGTAGTTAGAAGATATGAAATTATTACTATTAGTAGTATAAGGAGAGAGAGAGGGAGACTTAAAAGGACTTTAATAGAAACAATAAATAAAAATTTAAATATTCTTAATTTAACTAAAGATATGGCTCTTCACATATCTCAATGGCGGAAAAAGCTCAATGTAACCGACCCCAAATAATATCTATCCAACTTTGAAAAAACAGATCAATAAGGAGAAAAGAATGAACACAACATAATGAATGTTTAAGTAATTTGGCCATTGAATTTGATGCCATGAATGCATACTTCATGGTGCAAGGTGTGAGATTGTGGATATTCTTGATTCTTTTTCTTTTTTCTAAAAATGTCGTGTTGTCACGGATAAACTTCTAAACAGGATGTTTGATGTAATGCTTATGTATGTCCGTGTCTTTTGGTTTGTTCATACTGTGCACAGCATGTAGAGGGACGGTCGAAGGCTTAATAGGCTCATTTTAGTTTGGTTTGCTGACCGTTTTAGGCTTGTAAATAAAGGTTGTGTCATGTGGACACTTGTGAGAGATATTTGGTCTATAGTTGACCATTTTGACCCTTTGTTGTGCAACCATTCAGAACTTGTAAAGTCTGTTTGTAATTTGTATTGGCTACGAAGTGTTTTCTGGAATGTTTACTTGTGGATCCCGAGTGAGGTGCTTTCTCTAACCTGTTTTCTCTTTTGTAGGTCCTAAGGGACCATGGGAGGTTTCGGGGAGACTGACCTTTGCAGACTTATGCACTGTTTGTAAAGGGTTTTTGTAAAGGGTGCTGCACGACTTAGGCAAAACTAGCTAAGTCCGTGACAAATGGTATCAGAGTGGGACAAACACTCATATGGAGTCGATATGGAGATCGGACTCAACACAAATGAAGGCACACTTGGAGTCGATATGAAGATCGGACTCAACAAAGGGCTGACCCGTGGAATGGTGGGCGCGAGGGCCACCTTCAACTCAATGTAAAACGAGAAGCAGAGCAACTTGGGTGTAACTTGGCGAAAGTATCCAAGCCGCATGAAGGGAGCTAGCATGGGAGATGGAACATGGAGCGAAGGCACAGAGCTTTCCTTGGACAGAAGTCAAGGACATGAACTCTTGCAGAGGCAAGAGCGGATCATGTCGTTCCATGGGTCCCTCATTTTGATGAAGCGGGCTCATCCTACATGGTGCCAAAGATGAAGGGAGCTTCGAGGCACATGCACCTTACCTCAAAGATGCATTTAACGGAGGAATTGAGACGACTCAACTTGCAAAGACGAAGTTGGGTTCAGAAGGCCTTGGCACGAGGCAAAAGGACGTGGAAGCGAGTACTCTTGAAGAATATGCCATAGTATTGCCATTCAAGTTGTCAAGAAGGAAGCTGTATGCAGCGGAGATTGTGCTGGTAGGGGCAGAGGCCCAGGATCCAGACAATGGTGTACTAATTTCAGTGAAGTCGGTGGACTTCGGGAGCTACTAGGCGATAGACTGTCATAGAGTGGTGCTTCGTCTAGGTGTGACCTAAGAGCGGGTGGACGAAGGTCGATTGTCAAAGGAGCGAACAAAATCGAAGGTGGAAGAGGCCCTGCGATGTGTTGGCAAAGGCCACACATGGAGGGATCACGATCTGAGTTCATCTCACGAGGATCAGAATGCACTGGAGATGTCACTAGGAGGCGACATGGTGCAGCGGATCGTGGTGGAATAGTTCGTGGCAATGCGATACACACGAATATAGTCCCGTGAGGGACTACATTATATGGAGGTATGATCGAGAGCTACTGGGAGTTCTACTTCGATAAATAACACGACGGCAATAAGGGCTATGGATTCAAGTGAAAGCCATGGTACCGCAGAGGCGGGTCTTCCGCGCGTGCATCGAATTTTGCATCGGATAAAAGCCTTGGTCATCAGCATATGAGGGCTATGTACCACCGAGGAAAAAGTTGGAATGCAAGAACCAGTGAGTCCTATGGGAGGGATTTGGTCATGCAGAGGTAATATCAAAGCAGCTGGAGAGTTGGACTGCTCCAGAGCCTATATTCGCTTAAGGTAGTCTGGCAAGTCAGAGTATAAAGTTGAGTAAGCGAACGTTGCTACCAAGGAAGCTAATGAGAATAGAATCGGTGCAAACCCTATAACATGATAGTAGAGGCCATGTATGGGAGTTACAGTCTGTCTTTCCATCGACCAAGGGGAATTGCTTGAAGAACACAAAGGTGTTGAAACAGGGGGTCGAAAGGGGCAAGGAAGCGACGACGAGTCCAGAGGGACTTAGCTACCCAAAACAAAGCATCAGTTAGAATGAAGGTGGACTCGAAAGAGTGCCACAGAGGCAGATCTATCGATCGTGAAGAAAATGGATGCAGATGTGAGGTGACGGATAGTAGGGCCATGGGCATGGCAGCGCCATGGTACTGCAGAGGCGGGACTTCCGTGAAGTCATCGATCACTTGCTCTCATGGAGAGAGAGCGCTTAGTCGTGAAAGGGGCCGAGGAGGTGGAGCATGCAGAGGCAAACTCCAAGTACTAGGACAAGGCTAAAGGGCAAAGGTCAAGGAACTTCGTAAGATCGATGTCAGTGAGCTTCTCATCAAGATAGCCAAAAGTGAAGGACCTCGGGTCGTGCAAGAATACACAACCAAGGAACGAAGCAGGCAATACGCGGTGTTGTACCTTTGCTACTCTGTGGAGTAGGCAGCAGGGTTGATGGAGAAGATGATACAATCCCAAAGGCGACCAAAACTATTAGAGACTTACTCCAAGTTGGAGTGAAAACTTCCTGCATTCCAGATGTTCGATGGCATTGAGAAGGTAAATCACAGTAGCTAACTCAACGCAAGGAGTGCAAACACTTCAAGTGCTTCAAAAGTGTGAGCAAAGAGCATGCGAAGGCCAGTAACCAACTCGATGCAGGGAGTACAACCTTCGAGGAGGCAGGCGAAGTCAAGTAACTTTTGCCTTCTCAACTCTTAAGAGAATGGGCGAAACCGAGTACCACAATTCTCTTATCTATCCAGGAGCTCTGCACAGGTTCAAAGACCCTTCGAAGATAATGAAAGATAATAGTTGTCAAATCCTCACCAATGGTGATCAGTGCTATTGAGAGTAGATTGTCTGCTTCATTTCCCAACAGAAAGCTAATCGAAAGCAAAAGTGATGCGAGTATACTTGGAAGTGACAACTAAGTGAAAGAAGAGTCAATGGGCAAATTTTTTGGAAGAATGACCCAAAACTTCAAAAAAGTTGCGAGGCGATGCTCGTTAAAACTCTAACAAGCATCCACCCAGTTCAAGCAGCATGAGGCATTTGAGAGACTAGCGTAAAAAGGATGGTCTTTTCCTTCATCTAAAGGTTCCGCAGGAACTAACAACGATCAACACAACTCAACCAACCCCACACTAGAGTCAAAGTCATTGGCGAGTTGAAACAGCATGACGGATCAAAAGTTCGACTACTCAACAACAGCAGCGGAGAGCAGCTGAGAGCCAAGAGGCGCATTGCAGCTGGAGCAGAAGATTGAAGACTCAACAAAGGCGAGGAGTTGCAATGTCGACAAAAGCTTCGACGAGGACGTCGAAGGAATAAGTGGGGGAGAATGTCACGGACAAACTTCTAAACAGGATGTTTGATATAATGCTTATGTATGTTCGTATCTTTTGGTATGTTCATGCATTGCACAACATGTAGAGGGACGGTCGAAGGCTTAATAGCCCCATTTTAGTTGGATTTGCTAGCCGTTTTAGGCTTGTAAATAAAGGTTGTGTCATGTAGACACTTGTGAGAGATATTCGGTTTGTAGTGGATCATTTTGACCCTTTGTTGTGCAACCGTTCAGAGCTTGTAAAGTCTGTTTGTAATTTGTATTGGCTATGAAGTGTTTTCTAGAATGTTTGCTTGTGGATCCTGAGTAAGGCGCTTTCTCTAACTCGTTTTCTCTTTTGTAAGTCCTAAGGGATCATAGAAGGTTTCGGGGAGGTTGACTTTTGCGGATGGACACGCAAGGGTACCGCACGACTTAAGCAAAACCAACTAAGTCCGTGACAATGTGCTACAAAACCTGGCATGCCTGATAGTAAAATTTTTAACAAGTTTGTCTTTATAAATAAAAAACAAAACACAAAATTTATGTCCCAATATAATGAACTAGACTAACTCGACTACTTAAGCAATTAATATACTTTGAAACAATTTTGATGATTACAGAAAATCCTTTATCCATCTTTTAATTTTTGTATCTTATAGATTAACATAATCAGATATTGACTAGGAAGAGTGTAATATGTCTTATTCATTGTAGTTTTTAAGAAAAGAAAACTTACTATAGTTGCTCGTAAAAAGCATCCCTAATACATCAGAGCACAAAAGTCGAAGCGGCCGATGCAGTTACTACATAGCCTAATAATGGTGTTCAATCTCTTATAATTGGATAACCGTACAGGAAACAAACTTGTCAGCAAGCATTACACAATCGAAATAGATATGCAAGATCATCACATATGAATATAGAACAACTAATACTACATCCTATTTTTCCAAAAATTAGCAACTGATGTAGCATTTTGAAAAACAGTTGTAAAAATAAAAGCAACTACATATGAATAGCTTATCATCAAAATAAAAATTACCAGCACATCTAATTGCTTGCTTGGATCAGTTCTTCCGAAGACAAACTGTGGTAACAGTTACATGTCAAGAAAACAGATTGTTAGTTTCACGGAGGAACTGGTTTTCCACTTTCATTTTATCAGGTGACGTTGAACCACTTATTGACAACCTTATTAGTCTTAGCCTGCATGGCACACCAACACCATGGTATATGCACACATCATGAAATGTTGAGTCAAAATGGGTCATGCTGACTTCTATAGCTACACATGCTCATACCAGATACCAGTGATTGAAAAAGGCGCTCGCCTAGGCGCTCGGGTGAGGCGAGGCGAGGCCCGAGCACCTCGCTAATCTCCCAGGCGGCGCGCTTCAAACAGGCGCCGCTTGGGCGCTCGCCCGAGCCCAGGCGCTGGGCGCTTCGGGCGAGCGCCTAGGTAAACCAAGGCTACCGAACCAGGATTTTAGATCTGGTTCGGTCCTGGTTCGGTTATTAGTTGGTTCAATCGAACCAACTAAACCGATATAACCCTTACCCAACCCTAACCCGCTGCCGCTGCCGCTCCCGATCCCGATCTCGCTGCTCGCAAACGCTGCCGTTGTCGCCGCTCGCCGCTGTCGCTGCTCGCAAACGTTGCCTCTGTCGCCGCTCGCGCCTCCCGCTGCTCGTCACTCCTGCTCCCGTTGTCGCTACTCGCGCCTCCCGCTGCTCGCACCTCCCGCTGCTCGCGCCTCCCGCGAGCCCTCCCGTTGCTCGCGCCTCCCACTGCTCGCCGCTCCCGCTCCCTTTCCCGCTGTCGCTGTCGTCGCTCTCCGCCGCTCGCCACTGCTTCCTCGTTTCTCCGTCAGCAGGCTTATACTGTTAATGTGATTATATTTATTAATTATATTATATATTTTATATTTTTATTTAAAATTTTAAATAATTATATTTATTAATTATATTATATATTTTTATATTTTAGCGTCTCGCTTCGCTCGAGCGAGCGCCTCGAGCATTTTTGGACCTTGGCGCCTAGCGCTTTTTAAATCACTGCCAGATACCTGCTGACCCAACACAAAAAGCATCCACACAATATGGTAGTGTAATCCTTTCTCCTGCTGCTGCACTTATTGACAACTCTAGGTCACGATATCTTTTGCTGACTCAAACCCAAAACTCTTGAAGCAAAAAGGGTTAGCGATCAAAATAATTAGAATTCCATGCAACTGCAGTTTAGGATTATAAATGAGTTTGTAGGCTGCACACGGAGGTCTATCAGCTGTCAAATAGCTGAAGAACCAAGAGACCAGACTAAAAATGGAACCTCCAACTGAAACATAAAAGAGGTTCAATGGTGAGTATAATCAGGTGGGATGTTACAAGTACAAACAAAATCAGTGCAGGCACAAGATGCACTTCCAACATTATGTTCATGGTGTCTACTACTGTCTTTAACAGGCATGATGGGTTATAACAAATAGATATGCCCTTTTCATTGTAATCCAAATCTCACTCTAATTCAAGTTACAAAACTCATTGTAGTACAGAAAGTTCATAGGGATTTGAGCCAGACACAATTTCTGGTTCCAACCTCCAGATTCAACAATCCATGTAGTTTCCAAATCCTAGAATTTACAAAGCCCTGACTATGCATGAATTGCTTGAAATTACCCGACCAACAACAAACTTTAATCAGAAATTGGAATTTAAATATTTCAGCAACTCAGAATTTGGATTCCTAGTTGAAGTTTTTGGAAAAGTTCTACAATTTCAAATCCTCACACCAAAAAGTGCACAATGGAGAACAGTCACCACCATCTAATTTCACTCGATAATCTATCATAAACTAGAAATGATAATGTGTACCATCACGAATTCAGCATGATCAGAAATGCAGTTGTGAGACATGTATCGCTAATGTACGCCGTATCATGTATTTTACCCAAATCAAGAGGAGGAGAAGATTCTCTACGGCTCAAAAGAAAGGATCGTTCCCAGACACGTCCGATACAAACCCTAATCCGTACTGGTACCTAACGCTCCTTTCCATTCGAGAAAGGACAAACAACAGAAATTTCTCCAAGAAGCATTCGTAGCCCATGCGATTCTTGATCGGATTCCGAAGCACGGATCGAAGACCCAGCCATCCAATTCATGACAACAGCAACGAAGGATCCACATCCATGAAAAGAAACAATCGTCCGAAACCGAACGTCAACAATTCCTTTTGCAGACAAAAGTCTCGCCCACCCAACAGGAGGAAAAACGGGATCGGCAGCGTGATCTTTGCGACACCAAAGATGTCGGATCAATAAAGAGGGAACCAAACGAAAGAGAGGGATCTCACCATCGCCATCCTTGTCGAACAAGCTGAATGCCTCCTTGAACTCGGAGATCTGCTCGTCGGTGAGCTGCTCCGCCATCCTCGTCCTCCTCAGCAACGATCGACCCCAAGCGAGACAGAGAGAGAGAGAGAGAGAAGAGAGGCCCTCGCTCTCGCTCCTATTTATATCACGTTCCAAGCCAACATAATTTGTTAAGTCCAATTAGGTTCATAAATTTTATATTTACTCTTTTTTAAAGAATAAGGGATTAAATTTACTTCTATTTGAAGAGGAAGGGATTCAAATTTATTATTATCATTATTATTTGGACATTTATTCAAATTTAGTTTTAGTTGGAACCATTCCATTATTTAATTAATAGATGTTATAGAATATGATGAAAATAATATCATCAACCAATATATATTTTTATTTAAATCAAATCATATATGATAATCTTTAAAAATAAAAAATGAATATATAATTTAATTACTTAAGTAAGAATATTGATACAAGAAAAGACATGAGAGAGAAACGATGGGGAGCGAAAAAATAAATACCCAATAGAATAAATAACAAGAAAGATTTAAATTAAAAGTGCATAAATAATCTTTTCATAAGAATCCTTACTTTATTGATCGATCGACTATCGACATTCAAAAATAATAATAATAATAGATTATTCTCTCTCTAAAGTATAGTCTATATTTTTTTTCCTATCTCCTTTACCCCACCCGAGGAAGAGTATTGAAAGAGAGCATATTGTTTTTGGGTGGATGGCTGCCTTGGAAAGGATGGATATAAATTTACTCTAATTTGAAATAAATCTTATCTTTATGTTGTAACATTTTCAATTAGTCTAACATCGAAAATGGATAGAGATTAAAATTAACTTATAAAGATCTGATGAGTATATTATATTAATTTTAACTTAAACTATTTTAATTAGTGATTTAGACAAACGAAGTTATTGACTAGTTAACCCATAACACTTCTAATTAGTTTCATATCAAAATTAATAAAAATTTAGATTGATTTATAAAGATATCAATGATTTACACATAGTTGTCTTCGAAAGCCAAGTCTATCTTTGCATCAACCTTCTACTCAAAAGTTGGAATCTTTGATGCAAATCGAGGACGTTGAGTACCAAACATTAGGAATTAGCATCCATTCATTCAATTAAAAAGCATGTCACTTTACCTTTAGAACAATCTCATAATGTCACCCAACTTTATAAATTTCATCTGCATTTACCATTCTCAGTTTAAGCAAAATGTGAGTCGCGGTATTTATTGAACTGCAATTTACTCGTATGTTTGTTTCCTAAGCTTCGAGTAGGCTCATACGCCGATGAGCTTGGAAGAACAATTCTTCTGAATCTATGTAATAAGTCATGATTGATTGTTTCTAAAGTATCTATCAGCTGCATATCATCTTCAGAAAGAATGCTCTTCCGTGGGGAGAAACCCATCAGTAATTAATAGTGAGTTCGATATCTCAATTAAGCATTCTTGATTCTAATACTACTATTAGCATCTAAGCACTCAAACCTTGAACTTACACCCTCTAATATGAAATGCAGATGAAATTTATACGGTAATTCTAACTTGAGATGTCATATGATCAAAATCTAAGCTGTTTTTAGATATTATTCATTTTAATTCAAAGTGTGATAAAAAGCAATGCTTAAACATTGAAGAAGAACCTAACTCAACCCCCATAAGTTTTCCAAGTGCTTATCATCAAGGTGGTGGATTCACCACTCTCAATGTGACTGACATCAAGAGGCCAAAACCATAAATGAAATATGTTTGGAGAAACTGTCAACTAAGCAACAATCAGTCAGATAGTATCTGCAATCTTATAGCTTGAACCACAATTAGAAACACCCAGGGACTTCTGGAAGGATTCATTGTAGAAGTACATATTCTTTCATGTCTGGAGAAAAATTTGACGGACAGTATTTTAAGCCCTGAGAATCACAATCCTTCTCATCACATGTAACAGCCCGAGGATCTTATTCGGATTAAAAAGACCGCGTACTACAAGTTATTGAACCCTATTTGGAGGCCTCAATTCCTTTCAGCCTCCTCAAGTTACATGTTGCTATTTTCGTCTGTACGTTCTTCTTAACAACATCGACATGCTAACCATAGACATGGCTAAACAAAAAGCATCTTATGAAAGAGTAAGTTACCGAATGTATCACCACATGCGACTGCTGCTGTCTTGGTTCATCTGCCCTACTCAGTTAACTCGATTCGGCACATGTATGGATTGTCTTGTATCTACTTTCCTCGAATCTTTAGGCCATAAGCCGTTGCTGCACATCTTTGTCCTTGAACTATGCTAAGCTTTTGGAATTGTGCGTGAAGAAAAACCATGAAGAAGTTTAACAAATCCCAGGAGGCTGAGTTTTCCATCAGAATGTCTTATCCAGTCCTGGAGAACAACGTGAACTGGAACTGATGGACTTAGCCCAAGGTCCTGTGGCAAGCGCATAACTATCAATAACATAATAGAAGTTGCAAAGAATAACAAGAGCTAGTTCTTAAGAGTGCTTGAAAAAATTGTTGCAGCTGAATCAAGATTTCAATGCCCGGTCGACAAGGAACAGTTGGGAATACCAACGTAGATTGTTTTTTGGACATGTGATTATATTTGATTCATACCGATGCAAGTTCCTCGATCATGATAGGCCTGTTCCCATCCTTCTCAAAGAATTCATAACCATGACGAGCATGTTGCTCCCAAGCATCCAATGCTTCCATCTGATGTACGCTTATGGCTGCAGCAGCAAATTCTTCAAAATCTAGTTTTCTGTATTGAAGAGAACTCACCTGAGTCCAAAACAACCAATGGAGGAAGAATTATTAGGATTTGTAATTGTATCAGAAAGAATTTTCTTAAGCTAATTAGAATGATTCTGAAAAGGAATACCATGTTAACAAAATCAAGAATTCCCGAGTCCTTCATTGCATCTGTGGAGTTTCTTAACAAGGCCTGAAAATGTGAGAACAAATATAAATATTCATGGGAAAGAAAGATTGTGCTCATTTCAGAAAAAGTGGAAAAAAAAAAAAGAACTAACCATCTTAAAATTTTGAAGCGAGATATAGCCACTCTTGTTTGGCCCTAACAAAGAAAACTGTTCTTGCAGGTAATAGAGCTGATCTACTGTCAAGGTCTTGGCAAGAGCCTGTCATATACAAAACAACCAATAGATTAGAGAAAAGGCAGTTATCTGTTGTATATGCTCTTTTCTGTATGGGATGCAGAACAACAAATGGTACACAGATGCAGAGAAACTAAAATGGTGCACAGTGACAAGACAGAAAAGATACGAGGGATATCAATTTCTTCATTTTAAAATAAGTAGAGGAAGCATACCCTCAATGCTGATTTCCTTAGAGAAGAAGAACATATATAAGCTTTTACAAGCTTATACACTACAATATCCAGAGGGATCTTAAGTTCTTCAGGATTCCAAAGCCAAGGATGACCTAAGGTCAGTTTATCAGATTTCTAGTTATCAACTGGCTTATTCCGTTTTTCTTAACAGTATCGAGATAATGAGGAGCTTACAAAGGGCCTGTGCTGCAGTCATTCTCTTGCGGAAGTCCTTGTTCAGCAATATTTTAACAAAATCTTTAGCTTGAGAAGACAAAGAAGGCCATGGAGCTTCATCAAAACTTGGTTCTTCCTTCAGAACTGCTCTAAATATACCTGACTCCGTGCGGGCCCAAAAAGGGCGGCTTCCACAGAGTAAAATATATGCAATTACACCAATACTCCACATGTCTGCCTCAGTTCCATAAGATCTATGAAGAACTTCTGGAGCCACATAATATGCACTTCCAACAATATCATTCAATCTCTCATCTGTAGTATCAGTGGTGTTAACATCATTCTTTTACAAACTGAAATTAAAAATTACGAAACATCTGGAAGCAAAGAATTAACGGCCTGCTAGAATAATTTTATCAGACCAACCTGGCTTAGCAAAGTCTGACAAGCCAAAATCTATGGCCTTTAAGGTAGACTTCTCGTCCTTCGTTAGAAAAAGAAAATTCTAGATCAACAAAGTACAAACATGAGTCTCCTAAATTATGAGTTAGACACATGGAGAGAGCTCACAACTCTAAATGATCACAAAATCATTATACCACATTTGTCAAATTTAGAAATCATGACTTGAAAAATTAAGATATTTCAGTTTGATGAAGCAACTACCTCTGGCTTGAGATCTCGGTGAACAACACCTTGAAGATGACAAAACGATATGACACTCAAAATTTGGAAGATGACAGCTTTTGCGTCTTCTTCTGAATATTTCCCACCCCTATAAATAAAAAAAATGATTATCACTGACCAAATTTCATCCCAGTCTGCAGAAGAGATCATCTCAACACCAACATCCTCAGAAAGGCAATTGACAGATTCAATTCTAAATATAGAAGCACCTTGAGAGAATTCTTTCTAGTAATTCACCACCCTTGCATAACCTGTTGCAAATAGAGTCAGTTCTATAAGTACAATTGATCTAAGGCCCAGATAGCTTTATAGTTTATGAGCTATACACAGTAATTGAGACTATGCTCCCTCTGGGCATGTGTTTTGCACTTTGCAGTCAGTCTCTATAAGCATTACAATGCAACATGGAGTACCAATATGTTATAGCTACCAAATGGAAAATTTATTAACTAGCCATGTTGTGATGCCTATTTGATTTATACTCAAATTAATTATATTATATGCCAGTGTGTTGCATAATGAAGGAAAGATGAAAGGGAACCGGAAGTCATTTGCATGCAACTTGAATAGGATTTCTATTGAACAGTCCCCTATAAAGGTAACAGAAGAAAGCCTTCGGATCGATGGCTCAGCTTACATAGTAGTGAATTAATTGTTCCCCAGATGACATCTACAAGTAACACGAAAGAACAATATACAAAATATAATATCAGGAAAAGGATAAATAAAATTTTATATCTTCAGAAAGTACCCTTATATAACATAAGTATGAAATCAAATTTGAAGACATATATACACAATGATAAACCTAGCACTGTAGCTTTTGAAAATAGAATATTTCATGAGGCCCTGTCTGTTGTTATACTAATGGAATTATAGCAAATGCAGCGGTGGGTTCCAATGGAGAATTAATTTTAAGAAGTTAAACAACACCAACTTTTATAATGAAAATGTTGATTTCTATCGTTGCCATGCTAATTCTTTAATCATAATATCTAAGTAAACTTCTCACCAGCAAAATGCTCTAATTTTGATAATATCTAGATATTGCTAATCCAAAAAGGTGATATCTTCACCTACTATATCAGAAGTTACAAATATTGGACAGCTAAACAAATCTCAGGAACGACAAGTTAAAGCCCATATTAAGTTAATTAGCTGACTACTGTCTTATTCATCCAATAAGAGAATTTCTGAAATATAAAGTAAGTTGTTCTCATGACTATGCATGCATGTCCCTGTGCCACTGCCAAAATGAATGCCCCCTAGATTTCCACAACAAGATGAATGAATCTAACACTAGATTTTTAAAGTGTGAAAAGAAGCATACACTTACTCCATCACAATATACACATTATCTTCATCCTCATAAGCATCATAGAACTGCACTAGATTCCTATGTCTTGTGAGAGAATTTAATATTCTCACTTCTCTTCGCACATCTTCAATAGAAATAGCAGTTGTCATCTGCAAAGTGTTCACACACATGACTGGGCTGAGGATGCTTGCATTTTCTACTAAACTATGTACATGAATTGAACAATTATGTGACATTATTCAAGTTCTATTTACTGAGTAAACATACCCAAGAAAATTTCTTGACCATGGTATCATAGGAAGGCAATATGATGAGTCATCCAACAAAAGATTGCAATAACAAGTTTTGGCCCCGCTATCGAGGGTGGATCACATAAATCCTGTTTCGCCATTTTGTTTTTTAGGGACAACCTAGTCAAAAGCCCCAAGCCCCAAACAACCAGAACAAAATATTATCATACACAAAATGACAATTAACTAAAAGAGGAAGCTGCATTCATGTATTTCCTAAGTCTGACCCGAGTTGTATAAGCCAGCATGCATGATAAAGTGATTGATTTAGATAAAGAGAATCTGTGCTACTTTTTCTTACATACTTTTCATCTTTCCTTGTTTAAAGTTAGCATGCATGACTAAAGTGGTCAGACACAGAGAATCTGTGCTACTTGCTCTGACTGTACATCTTTATATTGAAAGCCATGATGCATGAGAAAGCTGATTGATAAAGATAGAGAGAATATGTGCTACTTGCACATACATAATTTACATCTTTATTCTTTCAAAGACAATCCAATGTCAGAGGGAAAATTTATGAAAAACGTTTTCCTATATAGACCATGTAAAAACAGTCTTAGACTCTTAGTATCATTTTGAGGAGAATGCATGTTATTCATGCATATGAAAGGGCAACAACAGCTTCCACTGTAGAAACTGTGAAGCCATTTACCTTTTTGAATCTTCATCCTTTCCAAAAGCACTGTCCGGTGGGTTGGAAAAAAAAATGTGAAATCTTATTTTGCACACAGATTATGTAAAATACATACCTAGTGCCAGAAGAAGATCATGCAAAATTATCAAGTGCATGACAGGACAACAACAGTTTCCACTCTCTTTCCAAGCAGTGATTCTTAGAAAAATGATCCAGATCCCTAAAATAAGTAGAGAAGTAAAAGAAATGCACATTTGGAGATCCTGGAATAAAATGCCAGTTGGCAATAAAATATCAATAGAACATGGAACCTAGGAGCTCATTTATCGGAAGAGAGATTCCCAAAATGCAAAAAGGGGAACATCTTATCACTGTTCAAATTTCACCAAATCATATTATTCTCCAGACTGCACTTTTTAGAAATTCATCTCATCAACTTATTGTATTTTCTTGACCTAATTTGAAGGGCATGAACAACAAAGTTCCTATACAACAGGAACTGCATATACCTTCATCAAAATTTATCAATTACCATGTATCGAATAAGAGATGAATGATAATCCATATAGCCAATCATAATCCATAGTTTTCTAAAATTAATAGATTTGAAACATTGGACAATTAACACGATTTTTGGGTTTATATAATGATACAAAGTAAAATATCAAGCATTTGAATATAAGTGTAAATAAACAAAGGTTTTCTTAAAACTCCATGTTCGATTTTCAACATACAGAAAGATGCTGCAAATGTGAAGCCACAATTAGATACACAACAAAGTGATGGTGGATTATGATGGCGAATAAGGTTAAATGGGCTTTACTAGAAGCAACTGCGCATAGGCAATTTAGACATGTTGGAAGCCCATTTGAGTTAGAGTCTTTCAAGATGGGTCATGATAATCGTGATTGAAGCAACTCTGCAGGCTACTCCATGTGGGTTAACATGTGACAGAATGGGGTTTCTACAAGCTAGACCCGCATCAGATCCCTAAAGATTAAATTTGGGCCAAAGTTGTTACCTTCAAAAGGATGTCAGACCTTAAGCAGGAAAACTTGTATACCCAATTAGACACAGATAGGCTGCATTGGTATATGAGGTTACATGGGCTCATTACTAATCATTTATGCTTAAACATTTTGGACCACGTCATGAAAGGGACATCGAGTTACTGGCTAATCGGATGCATGTTAAAAAAATGTATGTTAGTACATCAAATTGTTAATAGTATCTAGGAACCTGTAAAGCAATATTTGAGCGTAATATTGTAAGTTCAAACCAAAGGAATCTAAGAACAAGAAAACTGTATAAACCAATAATAAACTAGAATGGTGTAGCATAAAGATAATTCAGACATGGTATATATCATGTAATAGATATAAAAAATATTGCAAGAACATCTAAGCCATTTTTAAACTTTTATATTAATTCTGATTGATAGTGCAGAGAAGAACAGCCTTCTATATATTTTATATTCAATAACATGTCAAAAATATCCAGCTCGACTATGTCAGAAACAAACCATTTCCAGATATTCTGGTCAGATAGTAAAAATATTTTAAACAACAGAAAATTCATTAGAAGGTTGCTCCTATGCAACCTGAGAGACCAGGGTTCGACTCACAGAAACAGCCTCCTTAAATATTTAAAGGTAAGGCTACGTATATTGACCCTCCTCAAACCCCGCATTGGCGGGGGCCTCATGTATTGGGTACGTCCATTTTTAGAAAGTTTATTAGAAATTAGCTATTGTAACATCATAAACTGTGAAACTATAGATACTAATAAGCATTCATGGAGACCTAAAAGAAGTGACAGAAAGAATGCAAATGAATGTACAAACCACAAACATGAATTATACCAACAGAAAAGGAAACACTCAAATGATATGTATCGGCAAAAAAGAAACGAAAATGCACATCAAGATAGACAGCAACAAATAACAACTTTTTTTATTTAAGCATACTATATATGTCATGATTATGATAAAATCACAAAAATAGTACCTGTAGAGTAAAGAAAATAAGTAACAATGAAGTTTGCAAAGACAATGACAAGATTTTAAGAAATTTATAGGAACGGTTTGAACTTCAATTAGAAATTGTTGACCATGTTCACCATCACATATTCACAAATCAATCAATCGATAGTGCCAAGAGAAGGCATGATATATACGATTTCAAGACTGTCGGTAAAACATGGCAAGCAAAAATGAATATGTTTAGGTACAAAGTCTATGCACTAGAAAAGACCAAGATCATCAGACATCAAGATACATAAAACACCAACCTTTGCCTTCGGAACAACCTTGATGGCCACCTCCTCTCCCTTCATATCTCCCTTCTTCTCCTTCGCGGTGCAAGTGTAACCGAAATGCCCACGCCCAACCTCCTCGCCAAGCTCGAATTTTGAGAAGAATTGCTTCGAGAATCCAAAGTTCTTATTCAAGCCAAGCTCAACCTCGCTCCCCTCGGGGATCGACGCCTCATTTGGCTTCACCGAACCATGCCTGCGAGCAAGTAGGGCCTTAATGTGCTTCGCAGGCGATGGAGGAGGGAACGGCCGCTTGAGGAACCGCAGTGGTGTTGAGTTCAGACTCGTATTGGCCGGTGAGTCCTTGTAAGAACCTCGGAGGGGGTTCGGGCTGTAGAAGGGGAACTTGGGTTGCCTGGGGATCCCTGGAACCTCAGAAGGTTCCTCAACGCTGGGGATCTCTTCCTGTATTTCAGGGCTTTGGATTTGTTTTCCATGGCAAAGACCCATGGAAACCAAGACCCAGTGACAGAAACGAGATCCAAACTTGCCAAAGACCGAACTTTAGAATCGAGTTCCAAATTCCATGATCCAAAGAAACATAATACCGAAAAATCGGACAGCAGACTGAAGTTGTCGGCACTCAAAGGAACATCTTGATGACAAAAACCAGCAATCCCAAGAGAAGACTAAGATTCACAACCAACAAGGATTAGCAAAGAAGCAAAAAGGAAGGAAAAATACAAGCTTTGGGAGAGATGGGGGACAGAAGGGAGGAAATTGGAGGAAAGATGCAACTTTTAGGGGCAGAGAGGAGGAAAGGAGGAATATTTCGGATAGATGGGAGGCACCAACAAGTGAGGAGCAAGGAAGGGATCAGCAATGGACTGGAGTGGACAAAGGCTTCAAAGACCTTCGAGGCATGGCGGTCTTTGCTTAAGGTGGAAGGTGTTGAAGAGAGAGGGTGGGAAGTGGAGGAGGAAAAGGAATGTCATGGAAGATGAGGAAAGGTGGTGAAGGAATCCTCGTCTTCCTTTGCCTTTTTCAGCTCCTTCGCCTTGTGTTCTGACATGGGGGAGGAATTGCAGCCATGTCAAAACATTGGTCGTTTGGGTTTTGTGTCTCACTCACAGCCTGTCATTTAGCTGCCCATAAATATGAACAGTTGTGCATAACTATCCTTTGAAATTTTCATATATATTATTTCAAATATTATATAAATTTTTTTTACAAATATTTAAATTATGTATATATGTCACTCCTTTGAAAGTTGTTTGACTATTCATTTTATATGCAAACTTAGAAAAGTAAGTGTATTTTTTTAAAAAATTAGTACTTTAATGGATATACATATTTATTTTGTGTATATGAACATCAATAATGATTTAAATTTTCAAAATAACTATTGACATATACAATTTGGCACACATCAATATTCAATTAATTTTCATGTAGATATTATATCAGTAATATTGTCATCGACCCATAACTCGACATCAGATTTATAAGTCAAATGACATACGAAACATAACTCTGAATTAAATCGAACCCATTTGCTCGAAATATTTATAGAGAAACCAATGCTTTAATGAGGATGAAAAATATCGCATTGAGTTTTCTATGGAAATCTAATTAAGTTTGACTCGTTCTTAGTTAAATCCGGATCGATATTTCTCCAATAGACTTGCAACACTTCTGTCTCATTATTCTATCCTTTTTTTTTTTTTTGAAGATAAGTAAAAAATAATTCACATCAGCCAAAGCATCGTTTAGGTCAAAAGCTGTCATCTTTTGATATGATCCATCAACATGCGTCATTCCACAATTATTTATCGCCCTGTGTTTGCTTTCCTTCTGTCTGACTTCCAAATCATATGAATTATTGTTACACACTCCCAACCTGATTCACGTATCATAAAAAAGACAAAGAAGAAAAATCCTCATCATTTATCTTGGTTTGGCACCCGTAAATGAAGGCAGTGCACTGCCTCTACGCCAAGATCTTGTCGAGACTGGAGAACAACATTTACTCACTTGTACCCACCTTGGTAACTTGGTGAAGTTGATGGAGAAGAAGCAGTTGATGATGGTTTAGCTCTCAAAAGAAGGTGTCTCGAGTCCTCGGAACACAACAGCTCAGAAAAGAAGAAACTTGGCATTGTGGAAGATGAGTTCCTTAGGAGTCATCACTCATGTGATAATGTAGCATTTGTACACAGCCTTGGTCGTCACAGACCAGCATTCTAAGATCTTGGAAATCACGCAGGGTTTAACATATTAGTTATCTCATCGAATCAAATCATAATATTTGATATTAAATTTGACATAATATTGTATATGATTAAAGGTTTAGGTAGGAAATAACTATTCACGAATGAGATTAGAAATATCATTATGTGAGGTCAATATTAGACTATATATATTTCATGCTAAAGTCCTTGATAAGGACATTAAATCCTTAAATGAAGAAGGTTGTGGCACCCATAGCTTAACCTCATATCAATAAATTTGATATGATAAATGATTTTCTTGAAAATAATCTTCCTTTTTTTTTATTTTTTTTAATATGAAGTTATGCCCCTATTTTAAATAATACTAAAAATATACCTCACCAACCCCACCACATATTTTTTTTATCTATGTTTAATGTTTTGACTTATCACAATGAATTATTGGTCACTGTAACAAACACATTATAAAACCTACTTGAAAGTACTTAAATAATACAAGTGGACTCATAATCATAACCCAACCAATAATACTTGCTCTAAAAAATTAGTATCCTAAATGTGTATGAGCAATTACCATAGGTAATGTCACTTATAATATCTCTTAATAGTTTTATTGTGTTTTTAATACCTCAACAAAAACCTTGTAATAAATACTATTAAAAAAATATATACTAGGAACTATTTTATGCATCATACTAATATTTAATATATGTATTTATAATAGCTTATGAGCACCATCACCCAAATAAGAATAAAAAATTGGTCTATTATAATATTTTGACTATCATAATAGAAATATTATAAGAATTACTTCAAAATAATTACTGTAAATAACTCAAGTGGACTCTTAATCTTAACCAAACCAATTATAGTCCTAAAAATACAGTATTGTAATAGTCTATGAACAATCATAAAAATAAAATATTTTTATAATAGTGACTTATAGTATTTTTTTTAATAATTTTATGATATCTTTTGCACCTCAATAAAATACTATAAATGAGCCAAATAAAAAATATTATAATAATATAAAATTGAAGAGAAAAAGAAAAGTACCATTAGGCATGGTGAGGATATCTTCCTTATTATTCAAAATATGAGGTATTATTTGAGAAAAATAAAAATATTTTTTGAGGTAAAAAGCAAAAGAAAATTAAAAAAATATCTTAATATAAATTTAATAAATTAATAGATCAATTATTCTATCACATCGGCTTCCACTTGTTATGGGAATTCATTGAAGAAGGAGAATGTGTCTCTCTAATTAATTCTACTGTTCAGAGATGATGCCATGCCATGGAAAACAGCATAAACAAGTAGCGTAGGACAAGGCATTCTGGAATGGAATAAAGCCATTAAAGTAAGGAAATGAATGGTACAAAAGGAAGCATCCACTACAAACTAAAGCAGTTGGGCCAAATAAAATAAAGGCTGTGGGAACATGGAGAGAACAGGTAGTCTTCTCATTCCATTACAAGGAATGAATACTATTCTAATCAATCAATCACAAGGATTAAGCAGGTTTTATAATATATGGTACTTCTGTTAAGGAGGTTTGATTATATTATTATCCAATCTGATGAGATAATTAGTATAATAATTTTATTAAACCCAAATCACTAATTTAAGATATTTAAATTTAAACTAGGAGTAAATTAAATCGGAGTAGCATAAGTTCTATGTTCTAAAATCAGATCCTAATATAATGTAGAATTTTGATTCATGTACTCTAATCTTATTCACATATAATCTTTTTTTTTTATTTAAGTTGCTCACAATGAATAATATTAGATTGATTATCACAACATAAATATATAAAAAAAATTATATCATAACTCAAAGTTTCAATTTTTACCAGCTGTGATTACATCATGCATTACTCAACAAGATCTTCATGCCTTTTGTCTCTGGAATTCTAAGCAGGCTATGCATTTACAATAGCCATTTTGATGGATGCAATCAAGAAGATCTGCAGCATGTGAAACATGACACCAAAAACCTAAACTCTCCTTGGGTAAACACAATGTTTCTTGAAGATCACAACTCGCATGAAGTTTTGAACCAAAGTCTCAATGCCTCGTCCTCAATTTCTATGTATCGGTGGACTGATGATACACTAGCAAAGGATATCCCAAAGCATTTGCTAGTCTCAACAGTGATGCTTAGGCAGTAGTCAGACGTCACTGTCAATATGTTCAAATGTATTAGTGATCATAGGCTCAATTATTTTATTTACTTAATTAAAATTATTTATTTTTCTGTTATTTTATTTATATTTATGTATATATATATATATTATATTTAAATATGATAACAATATTATTTTAAGAAGATAAATTATAAGAGTCATTATAGACTATATTAAGAAACATTAATTGTATTGTGGTACATAAAAAAGAAAGTATTACATTGATATATAATCTCTATGATTATAGTTAGACTTAATAAGATATTATTATATTGATTGAACTTATTGACTTGTTTTAAAATTCATGATCATGTGTAAAAAAAAATTTTAAAATTTTTAGAATCTAATTAATAAAATTTTTTAAATAATTTTTTTTTGTTTATTTTATTTTTATATCTTATCAATTAACAAATCAAGTAAGATAATATTAAATTATATAGTCCTATTTCATCAGATAAGATATATTATAATTTTGATTGAATTTTGACTATTATTATTTATCAATATAAGAGAAGTCTATTCTTATCTTCCTTTAGTTTTTATTACATTATTTATAGTAATCCTATGAAAGATAAAAATAAAATAGAATACGAGTCTAGTTCTCTTTGTAGATAAGTGTTGATATGTTCTCATATCAATTGCAAAGTACGTTTTATGAATCAAATAAAAATATTCTGAATAATATCAAAAGATATGAAAAATATTATGAATCAAGATCTTCTTATAGTTTCTTTAGTGGTCAGAAGTTACTATCACATATTAAATATATTCAAATATACCGATGAATATGAGGACTATAATTATGACTAAGAAAACGATGAGATCTTACTAATATTGAGTCGGCATGTTTAAATGAATATTATTATTGATTTTTTACTTATTTAATTAAAGTTATTTTATTTTTATTATTTTATTTATATTTATATATACATATAATATTTAAACATAATAATAAGATTGTCTTGACAAGATAAATTACAAGGGTCATTATAGATTATATTAGAAAAGTCTAGTAAAATGGTACATAGAAGAGAATATGATATTGATGATATACAACTATCATGACTCGCATTGATAGTTGGATTTAATAAAATATTATTATATTAATTAGATTTATTGATTTTAAAAAAAAAATCATGACCATATGTAAAATACTTTTAAAAATTTTTAGAATCTAATTAAATATAATTATTTTTTGAATAATTTTTATTTTATTTATTTTAATTTTTAATTCTTTCTTGTATCTTATCAATTAATGGATCAAGTCAAAAAATGTTAGATTATATTATCCTATTCAATTAGATAAGATATATTATGGTTTTTGATTGAGTTCTAATTATCGTTATTGATCAATATAAAATAAATCTATTTATGATAAGATTATTAAGAGATGACCTTAATAGAGGGAATCTCGTAATTATCTATTCTAGGCTATCTATTCTCCTATATAAATAGATAAGAACTCCTAACGATTTTAGATTCTGATATTAAATTTATTTCGTATAATAGCATGATTATAATTTTATATTTATAATTTTCGTACCGATCAAAAATCATTATCACATATTAAATATGTTCAAATGTATCGGTGAACATAGCCAGTTATATCATCGAAATATCCTAATCTAAACAAATCCTCCAAGATTTATCTTATTCCTTTGTGTACACTATCAACTCAGTTAATCATGGTTAATAAACATAATATCCAATTTACTCTCACAATAAAAATGATCACGAACTTTGAATTTCCTTAGAAGTCTACTACCATTAATTCGGACTTAAACTTATTAGGTTAGCTATATCAGTAAATATAATAGAACTGACTTATACGTCATGAGGATGAAAAATCTTGGATCGGTTTACAAGGGTTTGAAGAATCTATTATCATTAATTTAAATTTAAATATTTTAAACCAATTATTTAAGTTTAATAAGGTAATGTGTCAATTGTATAATCGGATAATATTATGACAATATGAAAAAATTATTATTAGTAGTGCTAATCTTTAGCTGATCATTGTCACTCTTGCTTCACTTACTCATCCCTAAGTCAAGCACTTCAATACAATTTGTTTACACTGAAAGTATATATGACTATAATACATTCAGTTTAGTCCCATATCAAAAATTAAAAAAATCTTAAATTAATTTATAAAGATTTAATGAATCCACTATTAATAATCCGAGCTTAAATAATTCAGTCAAATATTGAAAATAAAAAAGAGACTTAAATTAATTTATAAAATTTGATGATTTCAATATTATTAATCTAAGCTTACAAATTTTGGGTCATTTGGTTATAGATCCATCGAAGTTAATGTCCATCCAACTTAATAGATTAGTCATCCAATCAGATCAAACCTAGTGAGTGATTAACTCAGTAGATTTCCTATGCATGAATTATATTAGGATTCGACATCAAGCTATGAGATTATAATAACCTAGTTCAGTTTTACAATAGACTAAGATTTCTTTATAAGGACTTGATAATAGAATATTATTAACTTTGATTTAAATATTTTGAATTGCATAATCAAAAAGTGAGAAAATTATGTTATTTTTGAGAAAATTATGATATTTTTGTACAACAAGAAACCAAAAAATAGAGAGAAATTATGATATGTATGTATATGTATATATATGTATATACATATATGTATATACTATATAGATACATATACACACACACATATATATATATATATGTATATATATGTGTGTGTGTATATTTATACATATATATACATATATACATACATATATATATGTATATATATATATTTATATTTATATATATAGGAGTGGTTATATTATCTGAAGAGATACCCATGTGAATTGAAAGGAATAAAATTAAAAGAAAAATTAGAAAAGAAAGGGATAAAGAGAGGGAATTGGATAATGTACACTAAAGAAAAGATTTATTTGTTTTTAAAATAAAATACTCTGATAAACTGGAAATATTAGAATGTCGTATTGTCGGATGAACAAACCGCACCCGTCAAGAATTCGGTCTTATTTTTTCGACGGGACGGACCGGACCGGTCCGGGCCGGATAACCACGGAAATCGAACAGCCCATTGGCCCCCAATCCACCTTCCCACGCCCCGCCCCGCTCTCTCTCTCTCTCCAAGAAAACCCTCCCCGTACTTAGTACGAGAGCTCTGACCTTTGACCTTCCTCTCATTCTTGCAACCGGAGCAGGCGGAGAGTTCGAGAATGCCGATCCTTGTAGCTCAGGTAATCCCTGCCTCCCACCCACCATTCTCGCCTCCCGTCTTCTTCTTGAATTGATCGTGCGAGCTCAGTTCACGTCTCATGTGGATCCCAAGTTAGATTCCTTCTTGTTGACTCCTTTTAGTTTTTCTGCGAACCACGAAAGCGCGGCTTTTGGGAGCGGAGCTTGTGCTTTGATTCTGGTGCTTGTAGAGCTTAGCTAGAAGTAGAGCTTCGAATGTGGTTGATGGCTGGAAGCAGCAATTATTGTCATTGTGAACCTTTTCTTCGGGAGCTTGCTGTTATCTTTAGCACACGAACATAAAAATGTTGTCTTTTTACAGAACACAACAGTCTGATCAACAGGAAGGTGCAGTAAGAGCAAGCGGTACTCCTTGGGATGTCGCATGATAAGGTCTTTATTTCTCAGTTAAAAGATATGAATTTTGTGGATCTTCTGTGTCGTATTAAGCAGAGAAAATATGGATGGTTGCGAGAACTGATTAATATTTGAAGGTGGGAACGATAAAAAAGGGGAAAAGGAAAATCGATTTGGGATGATGTTGGAGTTTTTATTGTGATAATGTGTCTGCATGTGAAGACGGGAAGAAAAAGGATGGGAATGGAAGTTAGTTCTTGGGCCTTGGGCTAGGAAGGAGTGATTGTCAGCTAGCTATTAGATAACATTATATGCCAATTGGATTTTATTCTTTTCTGCATTTGTTCTTAAACATTTTTAGCATAAGGCCCCATGAAGAAACATGATAAAATCATAGGTTTCCTTCTTTGGCATCATATGCTTGTTCCAATCTTTGTTAATCTGTATTAAGATCTATCCAACTAGTTATGCTAGCAAAGATCCTCCACTGTCATTGCTTTTAAAAAGAAAAAAAATTCCTTTCTAAGAAAAATCCATTTGCTATCTTGTCTAATACTGAGTAGTTTTCCATAGTGCAAAGAAATACTTGAGCATTGCTGGCCTGCACCAAAAATGTAATTTTTGTTGACATGCCCTGTGCCTGTGACACGCTGGGATGGAAGGGCATGACATCTGTTATTAGCTGAGATGAGCCAACAATATGCATGAATTGTTGATACATCCTTAGTATGACAGAGTACAGAGATTCATCCTTGGTACAACATAGACTTCAGTGCTGGCACAGTATGCCATGGTTGTAAAACTCGGATCTTCCTAATTAAATTTCAAACCATAATTCATATAATGGGCAAAGGAGTGATCTTGAGAAGTTTAGCTATCTTTCACAAGCATCGCTGAAATATCATATTCGCATTCCTCCTTCCCACTGATTTTTTTTTGTAGAATCTTCTGTTTCTTGTTTCCCACCTATTATGGCGAAATCAAATGTGATATAAGAACATAATCCTGGATCTAATTTGTCACTTATGGCTCTTTTATATGTTTTTAAACAGAATCTTATCGGTGCCCTGGAATCATTCTCAATATTTATATAGCATTTGCTCCACCCTGCTTATGCAATATCATATATTGATCAAAGCTGTTATTGTGAAATTATCGACAAGCATGATTGGAGTTGATGGATTATCTGCAAGAGACAGGACAAGAAGTTGCATAACATAGTTATGATTCTTCTTGATCATGCAAGACATGGTATTTTCACTTTCCCATAATGGTAGTTTGATTTGATGCTAATTTTGTTCCAATTAAATTTACCTGACTGTCAATGATGCATTTGCAGAATGCATATTCAATTAAGACTTCAACATGTTTACATTTTCCACTTAGGATGGCTCTTGTCCTCTTTGTCACAATGTTTGGTGCCTATACCTGCTACATCTGTTTGAATCAGATTTCTGTTGAAAGATCAAAGAGTATGCTATTTGGTACCATAGTTACACGAAATCAATGCGAGATTCATGCCATCCCACCTGAGGAGATCCCTTATGTGCATTTTCCACAACCAAAAACTTATAGCAGGTGCACTTTTCATTGTTATACTGCTTTTGAATTTGATCATCCTTTAGTCTAATGCATGCTGCTGATGTAATCAGGGATGAATGCTCATGCACTCCTGTAAGGTTCTTTGTTATTTTGTCCATGCAAAGATCCGGCAGTGGGTGGTTTGAGACATTGCTAAACAGCCATCCAAATATCAGCTCAAATGGGGAGATTTTTTCTGCCGCAAGAAGAAGAAATAATATCTCAACCATTATAAACACATTAGATAAATTGTATTCCTTGGACTGGTTTAGTAGTGCTGCAAAAAATGAATGTGTTGCTGCAGTGGGATTTAAGTGGATGCTGAATCAGGTCTGGATATTTCTTGCCGTATTTATTATCATCTCCTTTGTTGTGACTTTGCTGATCTGGGTGACCTGAGGTATTAATGAAATTATATTAAAAGTTTGGTGCCTAGTGATATCCTGTGACTTGATCAGAACTTTAGAATGTCAGGTATCCATGCCAATGAAATGATATAAAAATGCTAGAGGTAAAATGTTCATGGAGTGCAATATTTAATGGAAAACGAGAATGAATGCAGACAGAAATAGCATAACACCTTAATCCAAAGTTGCAATATAATAATTATATTAGGAAAACTGAGAACCTGTCTTCGGTATGTGTAAGACCAAATTGTTTGCAACCTGACTAGCACAATTCTCAAAATAAATGGGTCTAGGTGATATGGCAAGAGTAGCTATAGTAGTAATTCTCAACAACCATAGAATTGGTGTCAGCCTTGGTATAGTATGCTACCTAAGGTTCAAAGATAAATGATGTGTTATTCACTGGCTTTTCAAGATATAAGAGACTTTTTATTGACTATTGTGTAAAAGGTAAAATTTTATTCTGGAGTATTTAGTATGTTTGCTTATAGACCCTTTGAAATTTCATACTATTAGGAATGCTGCAGAAGGGATGCTTCAGAATTTTCATGCTAAAAATATTATTGCTTGTATGACATCTAATTAGGGTTGAATAACCTTGGTCTCATGGAGGCGAAAAAACCAAATTTACAGTGTTATTTACTCGAAGAGTGATTTACAGGGATATTTGCACTAAATGGAAACTTTATCATGCAAGATTAAGTTAATTGATAATCCAGCTTGAGATGTACCTGAATCATACTACTAATCCTATAAGTAGCAAGGAGCTACTTTCCTTCCTAGAGTAGGAATTTAACCCTAGTTTGAAGAAATGTACCTGACTGTTATCACTATAACCTAGAGGGGATTTAAATGAGGCCTTTGATGAAAGATATCCATTTTAATTTGTAATATTATGCCTGCTCTGTATTGCCATAGCTAGATTCCCTATATAAAAATTAAGAATCCTTATGCCATCGAAGCAACCTTGCATCATTGTGTGACCAGTTCCATATATGCAGTGTCTTGACTGTCATATAACCTTTTTATGGTCTGTGTAAGAATTCCATGTCAGTTAGAGGCAAGGGGTCTTTTCATATAGTATATGCATTTCGTTAGGTTCTTATGTTTTCATGTAAGTTTGATTTAGGCAACTGTTTTGAATTAATTTTGTTTGTGATTTATAAATGTCACGTAGTTCAATTAAAAATGCAACTTCTTGAGGAACAAACTTATCCACATTTCAAAATGTAACTTAAATTCTTTATGAACTTGACTATGAGGCTTAGATATGTTTGCCAAATACTTTTTCCTATTCAAGCTTAGAATACAGTAATGCTGACTTGGATGATTTACATGTATGATTATTGCTTTATGATGTGTCAGGGAGTCATGGATCATCACAAAGAGATACTTGATTATTTCAAGTTGAAGCATGTTTCTATCATTTTTCTTTTTCGGAGGAACATCTTACGAAGGCTTATTTCTTTGCTCGCTAATGATTACGATAGATATGCAAAGCAGCTAAATGGTATTCACAAATCACATGTTCATTCAACAGAAGAGGTCTCACTCTCTCTATCATGCCACTGTCATCTATATGTGATATAATATTTGCTTCATTTGTCCTCAATTTCTTTCTCAGTAATGGATACTGCATGAGTCTCCATGACTTAAGATCTTACTTAATTGCTCTTTTCTTTAGCTACTGAGAGTATCTGAAAGTAACAGACATGTATCCTTTACACACATCAACACACACACATATTCCTCTACTTTCTTATTCTTCCTCTCATATGGCTACCTTGTCAGCCTACTATCTCTCCTCTTACCCTTTCCCTTTAAAAGGTTGACAAACTTACTAGAATTGGTTAAAACTGGCCATCTCTGCTGAGTTTGGTTCTCTGTTTAGTTCCAACCAAAGAAAAAATGAAAAGCAAAGTGAAATGACTAATTACATAAAAAAAAAAAAAAGATAAGGTATAAATTAGAGATTGGACTTTGACATTTGAATTTGATTTATTTGTCCTAGATGTTATCCATAGTTAATTCATTGATGTAGTGTTTCTAACAATCTTAAATTTTATGTGTATCTAAAATTTTCTTTTACAAACTTGTCTTATATTTGAAGCCTTGACCTCTTAATACTTCATATAAACCACATTCCTAATATTTGTTGTATGCCTCAAATGCAACCTGCAGGCTGAGGTTCTGGCACGATTCAAGCCCACAATCAATGTGGCAGTTCTGATGGCCAATTTCAGCTATGTTGAGAGGACGATAGCCGATTGCCTGCATTTCTTTAGCAGCATGCGCCACATTGTATTGTATTACGAAGAGATCATCGGCAATCAAAATGTCAGGAAAAACAAAATCTTCTATGATAAGGCTTGTTTTGAGTCTTTGTTGGTTGACTTTAATATTGCTCTTTGTGCAGGCTTTATCTCATGTACAAGAATTTCTCAGTGTTCCTGAGAGGAAATTAGTGAGTCGGCAAGTGAAGATTCACACCAGGCCCCTACCAGAGCAAGTTACAAACTGGGAAGATGTTTCCAAGATGCTCAATGGGACACGGTATGAGCATTTTCTTGGGCATTCTGATTATGGTGGATAATGTTTAAATGCCAATTTAATTCATGTTCAGATTAGTTGGTTAGCACAGTGTGATGAAATTCTTGAAAGTATCATTCTTGGTGATTGAGGAGTACAGTTTCAGTGACAAAATGTATTTGTTAGATGAAATAACCTGTTAACGAAAACAGGTGTTTTAGTTTCAGATAAAATGATTCTGCTGTCAACTCCTGAAAGGCATCAGGGGAAAAGATTTCCCTGCTGGTCCTTTTTCTTCCCTTTTTGAACTACCTAAAAGCACAAGATGATTGTTGAAATTTGAGAATATACTTCCAATTAAGGTTATAAATACCAGTAGGATCAAATATGTTTCAAACTGTATTCATGGATCTGCTCAAGTACTGATATTGAAACACATAACTCAACATTAGTCAATATATTATTCATTTAATTATTTTATTTAATGATATTTGGATGATGTAGATCAGTATATCATTCTTGTTAAGTTACAGAAATAGTTATTTGATCGTTATTTAAACTGTTGGCTATGATAAATCTATATGGGCAAAGTATTAAATAAGGGGGGGTTTAAATTGTTGATGTGACCCAGCAATGTTAAATTTTGGCTGAGCTCCATCTCCTCAAGATGAATCATACAGCCAAGAATGATGGAGCTTGTGCTCCATCCATAAGTAAAGATTTCATAGTAGTCTTAATAGGCAATGTTAAATTTTGGCTGAGCTCCATCTTCTCAAGATGAATCATACAGCCAAGAATGATGGAGCTTGTGCTCCATCCGTAAGTAAAGATTTCATAGTAGCCTTAATAGACCATGCATTTCTCTTAGAATATTCACTTGGGAGACCAGTGCCACTCATGGAAACAACCTTTTTGGAGTTAGAGATAAAATTGTATACATTGACTGTCCCAGATCGTGCATGAGTAAGAGTCTCGTGGTGTCGCAGACAAAGCTGTAAACGGAGTATTTGATGTAATGTTTACGTACGTCCATGTCTTTTGGTTTTGTTCATGCTTTGCACAGTATGTACATGTAGAAAGCTGGCAGTAGGCTTGATAGCTCCATTTTGGTTAGTTTTGGTGGTCGTTTCAGACTTATAAACGCAGGTTGTGTGCAATCATCGCGTAAAGGCAAAATTGCCTAGAGACATGCTATTTAAGTTGCCATTTTAGGGGTTTTCTAGCTCCGTAGAATGGTGCGGAGTGTTAGCTAGCACAACGCCCAAGAGCTACTCGGGTGGCACATTGCTGGATGGGCCTTTCAAGTATTGTCGAGGGTTGGTTCGCTGCATTGTTATGTAGTAGTGTCATGTGGGCACTAGTGGGGACTTTGGTTTGTGATAGATCATCTTGGACCTTTTGTCATGCGATCGTTCAGAGCTTGCGAAGTCTATATTTGTAATTTGTATTGGCTATCAAGTATTTATTGAAACGACCGCTTATGGATCCCGAGTCAAACGCTTTCTTTAACTCATCTTCTCTTTTGTAGGTCATTAAGGGACCATAAGAGGTTTTAGGGAGATCCTTTGTGGACGAATATGCAAGGGTGCTGCACGACTTAAGTAAAACCAGCTAAGTCTATGACATGTGGTATTAGAGTTGGACAAGCACACCTAGAAACACTTGACATGCAAACGTAGGGGACCTAACGGGGTTGCGTTGAGGGTAGCCAGCATTCACGACTGTTTAGGGAAAACAGGTGTTGAGGTGTAGGGAAAGGAGTCGCTCAGAGGAGCGGACCTCCGAGATTGGCATTCAGAGGAATGTCCAACCCTTCGCGTGAGAGGCACCACGAGGACAAACGAGCTGGGAAGAATGCGTAGTGCACAAAGGTTGGGATGGCTGAGTTTGAGCTACGACTTGACGTTGGCAACCAAACTTGACGGTGCTTAAGGCAAGAGGGGTGCTTGGCAAAGGATGAGACCGTGCAAGGTAAGATGGGTTGCTCAGCGACCGAAAGAGTTGTGTAAAGCTCACAGAGGTGAGAAGAATTGCTAACTCGAAAAATTCAGTACTCATGCAAGGGCGCTTGTATGCGGGGACAAACTATTTGTGGCTATCCCAAGGCGACTGAAACTCGTCGCTATGGAGCATTAAAACTTTCTCTTTAGCATGAGAAGGATATGTCCGTAGGAGGTTGAAGTGTACAATAAGTTCAACATGTTGTTAGGCCGTGAGAGGTGAAATGGGGGCTATATTGGCGAAGAGTCACAATCGAGCAAGTGCGTTTGTGAGGGTAGAACAATGCATAGTTTGTTTAGCAAGGCGGATTAGTCCAAGGAGATGATGGTCTCCGAAACTTTTAGAGGGAAGGATACGAAGAGGAAAGTTGTTCCAACGAGATAGATATTAAAGAGGGAGAATCATATACAACGGATTGTACATGTTGAGAAATGGTACCTTAAGATAATAATTTCACAAAGCTCAACGAATCGAGTGAGCAACGAGGAGTCGTCGCTTAATCTCATATGAGGTAATCCATTGGTGGATGCATTGCGAGATCAAGTGGGAGAGCAACCCAAGGCAACACCAGATGAAGGCACTCTTGGAGCCGGTGTGGAAATCGGACTCAACGGAGAGTTGACCCATGGAATGGTGGGCATAAGGGTCACTATCAACTCAATGCAAACCGAGGGATGGAGCAACTTGGGTGAACTTGGTGAAGTGCCCAAGCCGCATGAAGGAAGTCGACATAAAAGATGGAACATAGAGCGAAGGCACGAAGCTTTCCCTAGACAGAGGTCAAGACATGAACTCTTACAGAGGTAAGAGCGGGATCATGTTGTTCCATGAGTCCCTCATTCTGATAAAGCAAACTTATCTTGTATGGTGCTAAAGACGAAGGGAGCTTCGAGACACATACACCTTATCTCGGAAAAGCATTTGACGGAGGAATTAAGGCAATTCGACTTGCGAAGGCGAATTTAGGGTCAGAAGGTCTTAGCACAGGGCAAGAGGATGCGAAGGTAGGTACTCTTGAAGAATATGTCGCAGTGCTGCCATTCGAGTTGCTACAAAGGAAGCGGTGCATAGTGGAGATTGTGCTAGGGGAGGTAGAGGCCTAGAATCCAGACAATGACACACCAACTTCAGCGAAATCGGTGGCCTTCGGGAGTTTCTAGGCGACGAACTGTCCTAGAGTTGTGCTTCGTCCGGGTGTGACCCAAGAGCGGGTGGACAAAGTTCAATTGCTAAAGGAGCGAACATAATCCAAGGTGGCGGAGGCCATGTAATGTGCTGGCAGAGGCCACACATGGAGAGATCGCAGTCCGAGTTCATCCCATAAAGATCAGAATACAATGGAGATATCACCAGGTGGCAACATAGTAAAACGAATCGTGGTGGAACATTTCGAGGCAATATGACATAAGTAGGAGATGTCCTACGAGGGATTGGATCATATAGAGGTATAATCAGGAGCTATTGGGAGCTTTATTATGGTGAACAATACGAAGGCAAGAAGGGCTATGGATTTAAGGAGTGAATGTCATAGTACCGCACAAGCGGGTCTTCCATGCGTGCATCGAATGTTGTATCGAAGGAAAGCCTTGGTCATCAGCATATAGGGGCTATGCACCATCGAGAGAGAAATTCGAGTGCAAGTACTATTGAGTCTCATGGGTAGGGCTTGATTATACAGAGGTATGATCAGAGCGGTTGGAGAGTTGGATTACTTTAGAACTTATATTCACATAAGAGAGCCCGATAAGTTAGAGGATAAAGCCGAGTAAGCGAACATTGCTACCAAGAAAGCTAAGGAGAACAGAATCAGCGCGAGCCCTGCAACATGATGACGGAGGCTATGCATGAGAGTTGTAGTCTGTCTTTCCATCGACCAAGGGGAATTGCTCGTAAGACATAGTGGTGTTGAAGCAAGTGGTTAAAAGGAGCGAGGAAGCAACGAGTCCAGAGGGACTCAGCTACCAAATCCAAGCATCGGTTATAATAAAGGTGGACTTGGAGGAGTGTCACAGTGTCGTAGAGGCGGATCTACCGATCGCGAAGAAAGGGATGTAGATGCGAGGCAGCAGATAGTAGGGTCATGGGCATGGTAGCGCTATGGTACCATTGAGGCGAGAGTTATGTGAAATCATCAATCCCTTGCTTTCATGGAGGGAGAGTGCTTGGTTGTGAAAGGGGTCGAGAAGGTGGAGAATATAGAGGTAAACTCCAAGTATCGAAACAAAGTTGAAGGGTAGAGGATAGGAAACTTCGTAAGATTGGTGTCAACAGACTTCTCATCAAGATAGACAAAGGTGGAGGGCTTCGAGTCGATGCAGCAATGCTCGACCAAGTAACGAAGTAGGCAGTATGCTGTGTTGTACTTTTTCTACTCGGAGGATTAGGCAGTAGAAATGATGGAGAAGACGGTTCAATCCCAGAGGCGATCAAAACTAGTGGAGACTTGCTCCAAGTTAGGGCAAAATTTTGCTCTTTTCTGATAAAACTTCTTGCATTCTAGAAGTTCGATGATAGTGAGAAGGTGAATCGTAGTAGCTAACTCAACACAATGAGTGCAAACACTTCGAGTGCTTCGGGAGTGTGAGTAAAGAGTAGGTGAAGGCTAGTAACCAGCTTGATGCGTGGAGTATAATCCTCGAGGAGGTGCGCGAAGTAACATTGCCTTCTCAACTCTTAAGAAAATGGGCAAAATTGAGTATCACAATTCTCTTATTTATTAAGTAGAGGAGCTTTGCATAAGTTTAAAGACCATTCGAAGAAACTTAGTGGAAGACAATAGTGGTCAAATCCTCACCAATGGTGATCGATGCTATCGAGAGTAGACTTTTCGCTTCATTTACCAACAGATTGTTAATCAAAAGTGAGTGATGCAAACCTACTTAGAGGCGACAATTAAGTGAAAGAGGAATCGATGGGCAAATTTTATGGAGGAAAGACCCCAAAACCTTCAAAGTCTACAATGCGATGTTCTTTAAGCTCCAACAGACATCTACCCAGTTCAAGCAACATAAGACGTTTAAGAGATGGGTACATAACAAGAAAGGTCTTTTCTTTCATTTGAAGGATTCGCAAGAACCAACAAGGATTAGCACAACTCGATCGACCCCACACTAGAGTCAGTCATTGGCGAGTTGAAATAGCATGGCGGATCAATGTTCGACTACTCAACAACAGCGGCAGAGTGCAGTTGGGAGCCAAGAGGCACTTTGCAGTTGGAGCAAAAGATTGAAGATTCAGGAAAGGCGAGGAGATACAGCGTCCACAAAGGCTTCGACGAGGACGTCGAAGGAATAAGTGGGGGAGAATGTTACGGATAAAGCTGTAAACGAGGTGTTTGATGTCCGTGTCTTTCGGTTTTGTTCATGCTTTTCACAGCATGTAGAGGGTTGGCAGTTTGCTTGACAGTTTCATTTTAGTTGGCTTTGGTGGTCGTTTCAGGCTTGTAAACGTAAGTTATCTGCAGTCATCACGTAGAGGCAAAACTGCCTAGAAATATGCCATCCAGACTGTCATTTTGGGGGTTTTCTAGCTTCATAGAATGGTGCAGAGTGTTAGTCAGTACAACACGTAGGAACTACCTGGGTGGTATATAGATGGATGGGCCTTTGGGGTATGGTTCGCTGCGTTGTTCCGCAGCAGTGTCATCTGGGCGCTAGCGTAGACTTTGGTATGTGGTAAATCATCTTGGAGCCCATGTGACCGTTCAGAGCTTGCGAAGTCTATGTTTGTAATTTGCATTAGTTATCAAGTGTTTGTGTATCTTGAGTTAAACGTTTTCTCTAACCTGTCTTTTCTTTTGTAAGTCGTTAAGAGACCATAAGAGGTTTTGGAGAAACTGACCCATTGCGGATGGACATACAAGGGTGTTGCAAGACATAGACAAAACCAATTCGGATACATCCTTTTTTTTTTTTTTTAATGTGGGAACATAAACTGAAGATAGCTATTACAAATAGATATACCCAAGAAAATATGATCAATTAACCAACAAATCAAATTCCTAGCAATCTTTAGTCATGCTGAATATGGATCGGGCTCCTGCAGTGAAACTAATATGTCATGTTGGCATCATGAGATGAACAGCATAAACTGATACATACTCATCATTTAGCAAACAAACAAGTTTGTCATCCTGACACTGCAGAACATGCCATTTAGGTTTGAACCCCTGGCAGCGGTTTAAGCAGGCAATCAAGGCTGCTATCTTTTAACAGATGAATTTTTTACTAGGTTTGAACATGGATCAGGCTCCTGCAATGAGCCTAATATGGTGTGTGGGCATCATGAGATGAACAGCATAAACTGAGACATACCCATGATTTAGCAAATAAATAAGTTTGTCATCAGGCACTGCAGAACATGTCATTCAGGTTTCAACCCTTGGCAGCAGATTAAGCTGGCAATCAAGGCAGCTATCTTTTAACAACATGAGTTTTTTCTTATGATGAGGAGCTTTTTTTCCTTGCTAATATTATTACTATATTCTACAAGAGTGCTTAAGATATGACTAAGGATGAGCCAACTGGTAAACAGAATGATATAATGGGTGTGCAGAATCTAGTGCCACTTTGTGCTGACATTTTATTGATTGAGAAGTAAAAAGATGTACATGTCCATCATAAGAATCACTGTCTGTCAACTCATTTCAGCAGTGAAAGCACATTTTGTTATGTGTTTTGTGGGTCAATTCTGATCATTCTTATTACTATTCTGCAAGAATGCTTAAGATACAGGATGTATACAATGAATGTGCAGAATCCACTGCCACAGTGCTGACATCCACTGATTGAAAAGTAAATAGATGTGCATGCCCATCATAACTACTCCCTTTCAACTCATGCTCAGCAATGAAAGCACATTTGTTATGTTCTTGGTCAATCCTTGTTCAGTGGAGGCAGAACCATCTCAAGTGAAAGTACCCTTGCAAATTCTTGATGCACTTTACCTTAAATTTCTCCTCCTTTCTTCCTCTCTTTACATCTAAGAAGCATGTCAAACTTTGCAATGTCTTCAATCGAGGATAGATTCAATTAAAGCATGCAATTTTGTGTATAGTAGTTTCTACCCACAGTGGATTGGGTTCATCCTTGTTCATATATATATATAAAAGAAAGGAAACTCTCATTCTTTCCTTTTTTTTTTTCTTCTTTTAGACCATTTCTTCTTTAACTCGTTAAGAGGCTTAGAAAGAGAGAGATTGGTCAGGAATCTTGTTTCAATAAATTCTATGTATTTAAGATATACAAATGAATTGCACAGAGAGTGTGTGAAGATATGATCTTATTAGACTTGTTTAATTAATTATCAAAACAATTGATATTATTCAAAATTCAATTGGTCATATCAAAGTCAATTCATTTTATTGATATATATATATATATATATATATATATATATATATATATATATATATATATATATATATATATATATATATATATATATTCTTCGCTTGATGCATTTCCTACTTACCAAGAGTTGATTTGTGATTTGGAGCCTCAACATAAGTTGGTGATTGAGGTTTCAATCCAAAGAATTGAGCTCAACTGACAGTCTACATTGCATCATTAGTACTTCAACCTAAACCTTAACTCACAAAACTAATCAAAGAATGTTGTCAACGTTTACACAAAAAGGACTTCTTTTCTACTTCGTCTCCTTCTCGGGCGGCGGCGGCGGCGGCGAAAGCCATTAGCCTCTCCAGTCGGGACACTGGTCGACGGGGCGCATCCTCTGATTGCCGGCCTTGAGCGGACAAGGTGCGTCGAAGGGCGGTGCCATGCAGTTGTACTGCAGGCACAGCGACGCCCCCACCGGGATGGTGGCCGCCGCCGCAGGGCCGATCTCGAGCCCGGTGAGGAAGTTGTGCTGGAGGTAGAGCAGCTGCATCCCGTTGGTGAGCCCCTGCACCAGCCGGCTGGGCACCTCACCGGTGAACCGGTTGTTGTTAAGGTAGAGCCGCCCCACTGCGGCCAGCTGCGGCGGCAGGCGCCCCCACAGCCGGTTGTAGCTCAGGTCCACCACCGGGATGATCACGTCCCCATCGGGCGCCACCGGCCCGGAGAAGGCGTTCCGCTGCAGCTGGAGCTTCGCGAGCGGGAGCGCGAACACGCTCCCGGGGATGGGGCCCTGGAGCTGGTTGGAGCTGAGGTCGAGGAAGTTGAGGCGGGTGAGGCAGGGGAGGACGGCGTCCACGGCGCCGGTGAGCGCGTTGGAGCCGAGGGCGAGGTACTGTAGGGACGGCGGCAGAGGCGGCACGGGGCCCGAGAGCTGGTTGTGCTTAAGGTCGAGGCGGAGGAGGGCGCTGGAGGAGTCCGGGAAGGGCGGGAGGGGCCCGGAGAGCTGGTTGTGGCAGAGGATGAGGTTGGAGAGGGCAGGAGCGGCGGCGAAGGCCGTGGGGACGGGGCCGGTGAGCTGGTTGTAGCTAAGGTCGAGGGTGCGGAGGTGGGTGAGGGCGCCGAGGGTGGGAGGAATGGGCCCGGAGAGGAGGTTCTTGCTGAGGGCGAGGAAGCGGAGATCGGAGCAGCGGGCGAGGGCGTCGGGAACGGGGCCCGTGACGCGGCCGGGGACGAGGGAGAGCTCGGCGAGGGCGGAGAGGCGGCCGAGGGCGGGATCGAGGCGGCCCTGGAGACCCGGGGAGCCCGCGCGGGGGTCGCCCAGAGCTAGCGCCACCACGCGGTCCCCGTCGCATAAGACCCCGGAAAAGGTGCAGGGGTCGGCGGTGAAGTCCCATGCCGCGAAGAAGCTCGACCCGGGCATGTCCTCGAGGCCCTTCCGGATCGCCTGCAGCGCCAGGAAGTCCACCGGGTCAAGAATCCCCACCACGCCCGCCGACGCCAACACCATCGACCACAATGAGACCAACAAGAGGCGGCGAGGTCTCAGTAAGCAGTGGCACTCCATCGTCGTCGTCATCGCCCTCTGCTTTCCTTGTTTGAGTTCCTGAAGTAGAGAAGAAGGGGGAGCTAATAAAGAGTTAGGGGGGGGGTGATGGGATGTGGGTGTGCGTGAAAGGTGCGGGGAGGGGAGCTACAGCTTTTCTTGGTTGGGTGATTGCTTTCTCGTGTGGGAGGGCGTGAGCGCTTTAATGGCGGAACTGCAGAGAGAGAGAGAGAGAGAGAGGGGGGGGGGCGTGAATGGCTTCTTTAGCTCTTGTTCTTCTTCTTCGTCTTCTTCCTTTTCTTTGTTGTCTGATGAGCGATCGTGTGAGATGATGGAGGCAATGGACCCTCTCGCCTCGTTTGTGCAGTATAGACGTGAAGGATCGCGTTCTTTCTTTTAATGATTATTTCACTTGTCTTCTTCTTTCTTTTATTATATTACCTACCGTGGTGTGGTCTGGTGTCATAAACGGCTGTCCGAGCCAGGTGGCTCGGCGAGGAAGGCCGTTGACAGACGAGCCGGCGAGGGTCACGTGAGCCTCGGCCCACACCGACACGTCGGTGGGGGTGGTGGCGTTGGCCTGCCAGGTCCAGCCCAGGTGGGACCCATTGATTGGGCCCCCTATGTCTTTGACTTCACAAGGCAGGGAAGCCTGCGGTATCGCTCTTTGACGTTTCTCCCTCTTTCCATCAAGCTCTAACGTGATAGCGGGTAGGTGGGTGGCTGGGTGGGTGCGTGGAAATGCGATGTCAGGGTGACCTTTTGTTATCCTTCTCCATAGTTAAAGAGTATGTGACGAAGTTATTAAATTAAGAAATAATGATTTTTATTTGTACTATTAATAAGAAAAAGAGTTAAGATGGGAAGGTGGAGGCGAAGACATGCCGTGAAAGCCGTGGCATTAAAATAGGTGGCGGCGGGTAATGCCACAGAAGTGGGCGGGCCAACATTCCCGCCATCACGGGGGACCTGCACAGATCTTAATGGCATCATCGTGATCGTGTGCCCATCTCAAGGCACGGACGACCTCCGAATCCTTGTGATGACAAAGGTCCGTTTATAGTTAATCAGCAGCAGGCGATATAGTGAAATTAATTACAATAAGGAAGGATGAATCAATCATATTAAAGATTACCATATAGGAAGATGCACTACTCAGCTTTAATAATTGAATTGTATTAATTTTCTTATTATTATTTGATATTCTTATACTTAACAAATAGAGTATAACTCACTTAGGATTAATCAAGAAAATATCATGAGAATCAAAAAATATATATGATGCACTACTCAGCTTTAATAATTGAATTGAATTGTATTAATTTTCTTATTATTATTTGATGTTCTTATACTTAACCAATAAAGTATGACTCACTTGGGATTAATCAAGAAAATATCATGAGAATCAAAGTACAAGCTAATAAATATCCTACTTTAATCATGCATATAAGAATCTAAATGTTAGTACGAGAGAAACACCTCATACTTTACCAACCTTTTAGACCAGCCTCATATGAACCCTATAAGTCATCCTCGTGAGCATGATAAAGAGAAAAGTCCAAATTTGTAGAAAAAAAAAAACATAATCCTTTCTAGGTTACTTGGAAGAAATAGAAAAAGAAAACAAATATAGTTATAGTTTTATTTTTTATAATCATATATAGAATTATTGAAAATAAAATTTTTAAAATTTGAAAAAATATGATGAACTAACGATGACAGAATATATATATATATATATATATATATATATATATATATATATATATATATATATATATATATATATAAAATCAACTCCAAACAATTATGTCAATGTTTCTTTGCAATAACACCTAGTAGGCAGAGGTCAAAATGTTGACTGCGAATCGTAAGCTCATCTTATACGAATTATTAGAAACAGATCATAAATATTGATTTCATCTGGTTATGACCTTGGGTTGGGCGTACAGTCAAATCCAGCCCGAATTCATTGACATGCATAACCCTAGTGCTATATGATATACTAATTACAGATGAAAGTATGAACAAATAAATAATTAACACATCACATTTCATTGTTGAATCCCAGATATGCATCCAATTAGAACTAAAACTCAAATTGGATGAAATTTAGGCAACTACTCATATGACAACAATTAGGAAAAACCAGCTGAAAGTAACATTGCTAGATAAACTAAAATCCATTGACCAAAGACTAATATGAAGCAAGATATGTGTACCTTAATATCAGAAATTGAGCCACATTTATACAAATTTCAGGTTCCATCATGGTTCTGAAACTTCAAGATCTCAGCAAGGATGTCGCATGCTTCCATTCACACATCTTTATTTCGAAATGTATTATTTGGAGCAGTCTCTAATACAAATAGAATAATGACAAGCAAAAGGATAGTGCTGACTCAGTAGAAAATTAGTAAGATCAGAAATAAATCCAATTCTGAAAAATAGTTCTAATCACAAGGTCTAAAGCTCTGTTGATATGTATGATGCTCGAATGACAAGACCAGACCAACTTTATCCTGTTAACTGATTATGAAAATGCATGCTGCCAGAGAAATTAGACAAGACAAATCCTCATATCTTCATACGGATTTTACAGGCCAATTGAAACTGGCACTTGGACAGTGAGGCCGATTTGCCATTTCATATAACTGAATATGCCTCCAGAGATCTTATACTGATAACCGTGCGCAAAGACGCCAGTCTGCCCCAGGATGGAATAAGGATCTTTCAAACACCCATATGTCTCGTACAAGTACCTATAACAAGGAAAAATGATAATGTTTACATGATTATCATACATCAAGAACCACTAAGCTAGTCTTCTCCTAAACATCAAAAATCATTACAACTGGCATTTCAGAAGAGAGCATCTGAATTAACAGCAAAGGATATTGATGCTTCTGGTACATAACATGCCTGAAATGAAGGTTCCAATGAAGAGTCTGTTTTCATCCTTCTACATTTTTCAGCCATACCATGCAGCATCGGTTGACATACCACCCAGAAAACTAGTACCATACCGGTCCAACAAGGTATCAAAACCCAGTATGGACTGAGATTCTAGAGCTAGCTTAAAATGATATAGAAGATTACCTAGACAATAAATCAAAATAACCAGTGCATGAGCTTTTTTTTCCCTTCGGGTGTTGCTAAAAGAAAATTCTATTCATGTTACTGAGTTGAGGTTGTTCGTGCTATTTTTTGTGAGGCTACCAGCAATTCCATGGGGGAAGAGGACTGAGCTGCCATCTTTCATGCTTGGAGCATGGACTTGTCCAATGCTGACTTAAGCAGCATCTACCAAACTACACTTCTTGTAGAAAAGGCTCGAGTGGATCGTTCCAAAGAATCTTGAAACATCCACAACATTGATAGTGTAAAAGTATGGTTTATTCCTATAAAATTAAAAACTTGTCGGATGATTTAAGGACATGTAATCATCAAGCAATAATAATGATAAGATATTTTAAAAACATCTAGAGATGCTTCATGAATACTCAAGGGTGGGGCTTTAGCTTGTGAATGCTGACCTATAAATGATGAACAAGATGAATGATCGATAGAGTAGTATGATGATACTTACATATGATGGTACCTTTCTTCTTTCATCTATAACATAGATTAGCATGCTGGATTGTGCATACTTACATCTTCATCCTAGTAAGATTTATTAGTCAGGCATCTAGCTGACCAGTGACCATGTAAATTGGAGATGGAACACATCTTGTCCTGGTTCATCATGCAAAGCAAGCACAATTGTGTTGTCTGAACCAGCTGTCATGTATAGGTCAGCAAGACGAATACTAGAATTTATGTACACATGTTCAAAGCAGCATTGAACCATTCAAAAACAAATGAACATAATATTGTACAGCTACAATTTTTGTGCCTTAAACTATTGGCAAATGGGTCTACATCAAGCCATGCCTCATTGTTTTGATGGATGGTCACATGCTCAACACATATAAGGAGAATTCATGACCAAAGAATTCAAAATCTAGAATTCTTAATATAATTAAGTACAGTTTGGAATAAAATGCTTGTAAATTAGGGCCAATGAAGGGTATTGGATAAAATATAGCACTTACCACAAAGCAGAGTTAAGTGATAAAAAAAAAGGTCCAACACACTAGATAATTCTCCATACAACCTGAACATGATATTATTTTTTTTGTGAATGCTGATTGGCAGCTATAAATAATCTTTTTATGTGCTAAATATCTTGTTGATACAGTAAGGCTATTTTTCTGATAGATAAGTGGACAATATCATTTATTTTAAAACCAAGCAACCAAGATTGCAGAGTTTTTCAGCAACTCTTATAGACTACTTATAGACATAGCACTACAAAGTAGGATGAGATCACTTACCTCTTTTGTTTTGTCTCCAGAAACAACAGCACCTTTTGCATTATATGCTTCAAACCTCTACAAGGAAAACAGAATCAACCAGGTCAAGAGAACTCAGGAAAACATATTGAGCATCATCTGGAGTAACATCAATGACCTCAATATATTAGAGAGATTACAAAGCTGACCAACCTATTCCTTATGTTTAAAAAGAAGATCCACAATTACATGCAAAACCAAAAGTGGAAATAAAGGATATTAAAAGGGAACCCAACATACACAATTCATCACCAAGTATCCCCATTGTCAGTTTGTATCAAATGTAGAAATTATAAATCAGTGGTTTAAATAGGTGCCCGAACGCTCGCCTAGGCGCTCGAGCAAGGCGAGGCGAGGCGAGGCATGAACACCTCAAGGGTGGACCAGGTAGCATGCTTCGGTGAGGCGTCGCCTGAACCCAAGCGCTAAGTGCCTCGGGTGAGCGTCCAGTTCAAACGAAGCAACTGAACCAGGCTTTTAAGTCTAGTTCAATTCAATTGTGGCTAGTTGGTTCGATTGAACCAACTAGCCACTTTCTTACCTGCAAAAGCCACTCCCCGCACCCCCGCATGACCCCGAGCCATCAACCCTAGTGCAGCTTCTTCCTCCGTCGCTGATGCTTTCTACCGCTACCTCCGCCGCAGACACAGCGGACTGAGGCTTCCTCTATCGCCAACTGATAGGTCCGACGGCCTAGCCTTTGTCCGCAGCTTCCTTCCATCACCGTTGCTTCCATGTAGTTCCTTCCACCGTCGAGGGAGAGGACTACAGCTTCCTCTTCACGATGTCGCCATTCGCAACCTCTATCGTTGTCGCTGTTGTCGTCTGCAACTTCACCACCGTCGCTATCGTCCGAAAGTTCCATTGTCGATGACTTTTTCTCCCCCACTTAACAGTTCTTTTCTCCCCCTCTAGTTACAGTTAACAATAGTTTAATGTTGTATTTTTATTTATATAATATATTTATTAATTATATTATATATTTTAATATTTTAATATTTCAGAGTGTCTCACTTTGCTCGAGCGAGCACCTAGTGCCTTAGGAATTTTGGGACCTTGGCGCCTAGCGCTTTTTAATCACTGTTACAAATATCTATATGCAAATATTCAAACATCAAAAATAGGCATTTGATAGATGGCTTAATACACATAGTTAGAACGTCACAAGAGAAACAATATAGTTCATAGTTTCTCATTCAATTATAATATGACACCAGCGGAAAATTATCTCAATAGTGGCCCATGCCACAACATAATAGTTCATCGAGAAAAAAAAAGGGAAAATTGTCTTGTCAAGATCAAACTAGGATGATTATCATCATACACACTAGTTATATTTTCTTAAACATGTTCAGGCTTGAATTTTAACAAAGCAATAGTAGAAGATTTAAAAATAAGAGTTTGATCTTTACCTTTGATAATAAAATTCCATTCGGTATTATAAGTGTTTAGGTCCTTAGGAATCAATGTAGACAACTTAAAATTATATGGGATAAAAATCAAGTTTTGTTGGCCAACAAGGCCTTAGCTTTGATATTTAACTTTGATAATTAGGTTCCGTTCAGTATTATGAGTGCTTAGCTCCTCACAGATGGATGCAGATAAATTTAGAAATCAAGCATATGGGAGAACAATCAAGACAAAGTATTTTATATTTGGTCAACAAGGCCTGATATTCCTGTTCCAAGTATTGTGTTACCCAAAAAGTGGTTTGTCGACTTAGCCATTGAGTCAATCGGCTTGACTTGAACTGGACCTGTTTACCTAATGGGTTCACAAGTTAGATCCAAGTCAAGAAATTTTAACTCATTTAAAGGTTGGGTTGGGTTCAGGTCAAGCATATAATTTCTTTATGGTAAATCTCAACCAATAGTATGGTTTGGACTTTGCACCCATGTAACCAACACAAATAGTTGGCTCACTATGGCTTGTTATTGTTTTGCCTAGCTCAACCAAAGTTGTAAATTTTGTAGGTAGCAAGCAGAAGCAGCAATTCTCTGATGAATAGTGCTAAAATGGGTATAAGTCCAAAATACAAAATCATGATTTTGTACTATCAAAACAAATTTAATTATCTAGTATAAGAAATAAAAGTTATATTTTATCATCATACATATTAGTTATAAGAAATTTAATTATCTAGTATAAGAAATCGTCTTGTCAAGATCAAACTAGGATGATTATCATCATACATATTAGTTATATTTTCTTAAACATGCTCAGGCTTGAATTTTAACAAAGCAATAGTAAAAGATTTAAAAATAAGAGTTTGAACTTTACCTTAGACAATAAAATTCCATTTGGTATTATAAGTGTTTAGGTCCTTAGGAATCAATGCAGACAACTTAAAATTATATGGGATAAAAATCAAGTTTTGTTGGCCAACAAGGCCTTAGCTTTGATCTTTAACTTTGATAATTAGGTTCCATTCAGTATTATGAGTGCTTAGCTCCTCACAGATGGATGCAGATAAATTTAGAAATCAAGCATATGGGAGAACAATCAAGACAAAGTATTTTATATTTGGTCAACAAGGCCTGATATTCCTGTTCCAAGTATCGTGTTATCCCAAAAAGTGGTTTGTCAACTTAGCCAGTCTAGAACCCATTGAGTCAATCGGCCTGACTTGAACTGGACCTGTTTACCTAATGGGCTCACAAGTCAGTTCCAAGTCAAGAAATTTTAACTCATTTAAAGGTTGGGTTGGGTTCAGGTCAAGCATATAATTTCTTTATGGTAAATCTCAACCAATAGTATGGTTTGGACTTTGTACCCATGTAGCCAACACAAATAGTTCACCCACTATGGCTTGTTATTGTTTTGCCTAGCTCAACCAAAGTTATAAATTTTATCGGTAGAAAGCAGAAGCAGCATTTCTCTGGTGAATAGTGCTAAAATGGTTACAAGTCCAAAATACAAAATCATGATTTTGTACTATCAAAACAAATTTAATTATCTAGTATAAGAAATATCCAGACCGTATTTTTAAAACTTGTAATAATCTTATGTGGAAGGTGTATAACAGTCTGGGCATGGATTAGTGCAAGTGGTGTATTACAGTTTAAGCAGGCAGCAGACATCAAACCAGCACAAACAAGTAACCTTTTCTCAAGCTGTCAAGGGTCAGAACCAAGTTCAAAGTTTGAGAGATGTCCATTCAACCTTTAAACCAGACTCTGGTCTATATTTAAGTTAGGGTTTACGGGTCAAGAATCATTTAATTTTTCTTCTGCTCCTCAAGCAATGTCACAATCTAGAAGAAAGGAGGCGATTAGAGAAGAAAAAAAGAGGAGGAATAAAAGGAGATGAATGTTACTGAAAGGGCAGAGTCCCCATTCAAGTATGTCCCTCTTTCTCTCTTTAATAGCTTGTAGACTGTTATAATGTGGTCCAACCCAAACCCTCTCCAATGAGCCTGAAACATAGCAAAAGGTTATTTGGCCCTGGATTAGCAAAGGTGTTTTCAGACCTAGTGTAGCATTTGGATCACTATAAGAGATGAATATAGGCAATCAGCACGATTCAAGGACAGATTGGTTCAATCCATCAATGCAGCAAAATTCAGTAGGCTCTGAACAAGGTTTAAATACCGGTTCATACTGGTCTGGTAAGTTACCAAAACCAGTATTGGACAGGCATTTAAATCCATGAAAGAGCCTGTCAAACATAGTATAAGCCTTGTCCAGCTCGGTACAACATTTTCTCAGACAAAAGAGTACTAACCACTATCATTTCGGGAAGGACAAGGGGCCTATCCAACTTTACAAAGGAATGGGCATGGAAATGATATTCCCATGCAACTCATAGTCAAATTAGGAAATGAAACAAAAGGAAAGGAAAGGAAAGGCTTGACCAAGTTTTCTCACCAACTCCTATTAGTAACAGGATTGGTTTCTATTTTTCTATTATTGTTGGACTGATATTCATCAACAATATTAATATCTATTAGAAAGATTTTAGACTTTTAAGTTGCTGGTGTATAAGAGTCCCAATATATGTCTAGTTTAGATATGGCAAATTACTTTGCTACTAGTTATCATACTTTGAGAGTTCTAGACACATGTCCGGGCAAATTGATAACATTAGCTTTTTTACTTACAAACTTGTACATGTAAAAACTTTGAGCCTGAAAGATTCATGGATGTTATTTTCTTTTCTCTACAAGATCAAATTATCTTAGTAGTTTAGCTCCCAGTTGATAGCTTTGGAGGCATTTTCTCTTCAAATTAAAAAAAAAAAGATCCTAGTTAGGAGGATCAATCCTAACATATATTAGTACCATATTAGTCCAACTAAAATCCAACAAAGGTAGTGATATCAGTTTCAAACCTTGATCCGAACACCAAATATTCATACTTCATAAGTGGATGTCACAAATTTCAAAATAAAATGCAACATGAATGTCTACAATATATATACTATATCAAAATAATCAATATACTACATCATAGTCAAAACAATGAGGCAGAAAACTGATCATGCAGACAAAAGGTAAAAGGTTATTAATAGGATTTAAATGATGATGGTCTTGTTCAGATAGAGACTGGTGGGATGGGGAAGCAAATATTGAGTGTTGGGGCTATTTTTTATTTTATCTTCATTTTGCATTTATATTAGAGTTAAAAATATAAACCACACTAGGAACTTTTCGTTGGAGGGAAATCTAATAAGGAAAAGGTCTGAGTTAGTGAAAGGTGAAATCAGTTGAATCAACTGCCACATGCCTGTAGTGTGACAGTCACTGTAGCAACCAAGATCACTATGGTAGGTATCTTAAACTAGCATGTGGGTCTACAGACCTATCTGCTGTTCTAGGTGCAGCTTTTTATGACACTGGATTCAACTCTTATCAACCCAAATTTTATCCTGTAAATCCTGACTTGACCTGCTAACCTATGCCAACCTGACCAAATCAATAGTTATTGAGTTGGATCCAGAGCAAGAAATCTTGGTCCTCTTGTAAATCAAGTTGGATTACTGTCACCCTTATATGCCCTTACCACTCCATCCACTCCATCTTAACTCAACCCAAACTGTTACAGGGTCTGTTTAACCTTTCAAAAAACAAGATAGCATAGAGTGCTGTCTTACAACTTTCATTTGTGATATGTGCACCAAAGAGTGCAAGATTGATACTTTATGTAATATTAGTAAACAGAAAAATCTTGAAGGCAAGAAATATGACAAAACACTTGGTCTTTCTAACAATCAGATATAGAAAATAATAGTAATCTTCAGAGGCCTAGTTTAGCTAATTATTTTACTGCTATAAAATGGCACAAATACTGAGCAAAAAAGCTACATAGGTATGCTTGTGATCAGAAGTAATGTTTGCAATAAGAGTCAACCATGAAAGGAGTCAAGGTTTGAATGCATATGACCACCACACAGCATAGTTTGTCACCATTTGCCGAATAACATAAAACACTATCATATTTAATGGATAATACAGTTCACAACAACGGTTTTTGAAGGTTAATTTTTATGATCAAGCCACCAAAAAACTTAGATCAACAGAAAGTTTATACATTGTGTACATTAACATAAGAGCCATTTCAATGGAATGAAGACAATAGCTGTGCATAAAATTTATTCAGAATAAATAAATTTATGAGCGTTTTAGGAACATACCATGAATAACTAACCTTATGCATAATAGAAAATGAAGAAAAACAGGAGAAATGTGTTATGCTAAAGAAAGGTTTAGGATGATTTTATTTTTCAAGAAAAAACATCAAAAGCAAAATATAATTAAATTAATATAGTTTTCAGAATATACCTGCTTTGCAGTTATTTCAAGTGTCATCTGTATAAAAGCCTTATCAAGATCATTTTTGTCCAAAGCAATCTGCTTGGAAGTCAAACAAAACAGAGAGAAAGGATAACTAAAGAAACAAATCTGAATATTTCTAAAAACATCATATAAATTACAAATGAAAACCAACTGTTAGATAAACCAACGAAGCAAACAAAATCTCACCATTCGAGCCCGCAATGTTCGGACACTAACCACAGGTTCAACCAATTCCCAGTGAACGGAACTCCACATTGATTCTCTTCGTTTTAGCTCATTCTTCAAGGTCTTCAATGGTAGAAAAACAATTAACCAAGAGAATTTGTAACTCAAAACTACTTAAGGATCTGAAGGAGAAAAAGGGAAACTTACCGAATACATTTTTTCGGTGACAACTTTCCTTAGAGATGAAGTGTCTCCTTTTGCCAACAAAGTATTAATCTGAAAAGTTGATTCAAAGTCAACCCAATTATGAAGCGAAAATGTCCTTGGGCATGCATCTTCAACTCACCCATAATACAGTTCCTTTTTAAATGAAAACAAAAAAGAAGTTTCAAAAAACAAACACAGCAAGACATTATATATCTGAAGCCATAACTTATCAGTTCCATTTAGTAGAAGAACTGCATGGTCAGCCACAAATTATTGGAAGATACTGCTACATTGTTGCCAGTCATTATGGGAAAAAAAAACCTGACATTGCACAGTGACACTTGAAAGAAATTTGCTAAAAATAAACAACCTTACATACCAGCAAACAACATAAAAAAAGTTACAATGAAATTGATGAGATTGTTTCTGTACAGATCAAATTTTTACAAGGAACTAAAAGTATACTAAAACCTAGGTTCCTTAATGCAATAGTGACTCTTGTGAACAAATTTGAAATATCACATATTAAATTGGTTGTTTCACTTTCACAAACTCAGAAACAATTAGATTGGTCATGATGCAAGTCACCATCTTATAAATAGGAATTGGCAGATCCAAGAAGTCCAACGCTTAGGTCTAGATGAGACAATCTTGACATGCTGGTAGCAAGTCATGTCAGCTTCAAGCATAGTGTCCCTCAATTTCAGGGCTTGACCTAACTAACTGGATCTGAACTCTAATAGAAAGCATCATAAATCCCAACTAAACCATACTAACCATCCTAATTTCACTCTGTTTATTGTTTTGAGTCCAGGAATCCTGAAATGCTAGGATTTGGGTTCATAGTTCAGGTTGAGTTCAGGTCCTTACTAGCGAACCTCAACCCTTCACAACCTGGCCCGTTGCCAGCTTGCTTGGATGTGGTTTGACTAGGCTTATAACGTTTCCAATGAGCAACATATTAGTCGTCAAATTGAATAAGCAAGAAGAGATTGCAACCAATGGAGAAAAAGTACCAAATAAAAGCTAGCTGTATAAAGGAAGGGAATTGGTGCTTAACTAAAACTTACAAAGAATCTTTCAAGCCCTCAATGATAATCATTGCAAGTCTAGAAGAAACTAAATGGTGCTTCACGAGCTTTCATGCGAAGAGAAATTACATCATCTTAGCCGTTCTCATCAAAAAGTTGTTTAGAGAGCACGACTCAAAGTTGAGAGAAGGCTAAGATTTGCTTAAGTGTTACAACCATCTATGTAGTGTTAAATTGCCAACTGTCTAAAAGTCATACAGAGATTCTAGACAAGAAAATCACGAAAGTCCTCCAACTGCAGGCCCTATGAGATCTGATAAACCACATTAGTACATTAAGCATCAATCTGAAGCTCTTCATAATGACTGTTCCTCCTCCCTCTCCCTCTCTCCAGTTTCCCCTCCACCTGTTTAAGACTCAGCAAGCACTTCACTATGATAGCTGCACCTTGACTAAACTTAAATTGATCTAAGCATAAATGAAGAGATACTAGACATGCATCCACAATTGTCATAGTAAAATACAATATCCACAGGGTCTGTCCTGACAGCACCAGATCTTAAACTTCCCAAGACATAAATCGATGAAACACAGTAACATAAATCCAAACACCAAAAGACTCACCACAAATCTATGCATGAAGCTTATGGTAACAAAGATCAACAAAAATTATAAGAACACACTGTCACGAACGGTCGTCGCGGACCCACAACAACTTCGTTCAACGAACCGTTCGTCACTTTTCCTACTTGTACAGATACATGGCAGCATGTTTTACCTTGATTTTATATGTTTTTGCTTGAAAAATGTAAGCAATGACAGTTCGCAGCGCTGCAGTGCAACTGCTCGTCGTGCTGGGCCAAACTGCCCCAAAATGGCTCCGTTTTCGTATGTCACGGCCTGTTTTCTGCATATCGTAGGCTCACGCAAAACGTCAACCATCTCAGCACCCTGGAACCCCTCGAGTGGCACCAGGGGGGATGGGGCTTCGGGGTAGTGTCGGACATTGAACATTCTTCACAAGTTCGCACGTTACCTTGACGGGAACTTACCTTCGCGCCCGGCACCCAGTGAGCAGTTGTTTGTGGACTTGCAACTGTTCTTTGTACCTTATAAAGTCCTCGTTTTCTCCTTCCTCTCTTTTCTCTCTTGCACTCAAGGTGCTCACTGAATTGCTTGTAAAGCTTCCCTCTTCGCAAGACGTCGGGACTTGTCCGTCGCTCATTTTCAAACTAATCAATTTTTTGTTTCGTAGATCTTTCAGGACCTGTATGAGGTTGCAACTAGGCTGACCCTTTGCGGACGCGTATATCGCAAGGGCACCTCATGACTTAGGCAATCCCAGCTAAGTACGAGGAGTTGGCATAAGGGTGCTTCACGACTTAGGCAACTCCAGCTAAGTTCGTGACTTTACCACGAGGATGCCTCACAACTTAGACAATTCCAGCTAAGTCCGTGACAACACGGAACAACCTTCTAAATTCTCAAAAGTGCATGAAATTGATCTTAAACTGTCATAAGCAAAAAACCTTTTGCTGAAAGCATGATATCAGAGCATCTTGATGGCAACCCATCATTCCAATACTAGCATATGGAAGCAACAAAATTAGTTACCACACTAGTGCATCGAAAAAGCTACATCAGCAGCAAAAAGATACTAGTTACTCTCTACAATATACACTAGTAGCCATTGCAATCAGAAGCAACAAAATTTGCCACTTAGTATTCTTGCCATTTGAGGCAATACCAGCAGTGATTAATACTTTTCCACCATCTATGGCAGCAAGTAATATATGATATTTGTTATTGTTTTCTAACTTTGTTCATAAATTTATTCTTTTCATGTTCAATTGGATAATTATCTTCTCAAGCAATATTAACATTTTCATGGATCAGTTTGCATATGATAACTAACCCTGTAATCAGTAAGTACATAGTCAAATGCAAATTCATAATCATGTCACCTTGAATAGTACTCATAAAGATATCTTGCAGATTACTGAGAGAATGTAGGTCCACAATATGATACAAATCAATCAGATGAAATCACAACATACCTCTTTGTACAATCTTAAGGTGTGTTGATAAAAAAGCTTCTTCGAATATCCAGCTACTTTTCTCAACCTGTTGATGGCATAAGCACTCTTCATCTGCAAATCAGGCATAACTTAACCATTTGAATCATGTATCAGCAGTGGAGAGTAAATATTTTTTTCTGGATATGTGAGAATATAAAAGAATCAAGTCCATAAAATGGTTATGAAAGAACATCAAGGTAAATTTTGAACAATTTTGAATTAATTATAAAGATTATATTAAATCTAAACCTGGAACGCCCAGTCCTGATAGAATTTTGTATCAGATGTAGAACAACAAAAAATGCTAGGGGGATGGATCTTTTAAGATGAAATATAGTCATGGTGGCTCAGCAATAGGATAATATTTCATATCACATCAACCATTGGGTGTGATCAAAATCAGTTGGACCCTGATGTGTGTGTCCCAAGATAGATGCACTAAATTGTAATTTATTCTTCAATATTCCTAGTAACTATTAAGTATGGTTACCATAAGAACAAAATTTAAGTAAAAGATTTTCTGATACTCTGTTACACCAAAGACACCCTGAGGAATTCTACACCAAGAAAATGCCAACTAGTTTTCACCATGCATCAAAAAGTGGCAGCTAGCTGTTGCTACGTTAGCTTTTAGTATACCTGTTTAGTGTTACTACAAGACTAAAAATTGCTTGCTCTGCAAGGATGTTCCTAGCAGAAAAATGAACAATGAATAATATTATTATAATTACCAATGTCATCTGATAAGAAAAAAAAAATCCCCCTTTCCTTAGTGGTACGATTACTATCCTTCTTGTTGCTAAAACAATGAATATATTCACCATTCTTAAATACAGAATTACACAAGCTCTGAATAGTGAGTACAACTTGCGAGCTGAAAAACTTAAATTGCTTTACTTAAATTGCTAAAACAATGCATATACTGCTCGATAACAGTCGAAATCCAATTGTTACTGACCTGTACCGGTCGATAACAAATGAATTTTAACCATTACCGACAAACAACTCAGATCTGCCCCTTTCAAACGGTCAGATCCATTTGAAAGGGTTTTCAAACCCTTTTCTCCCCCTCTTTCACCTTTCACTCTCTCAATCTCTTTCTCATAAACTTTTTTCTCTCATTCTCACATTTGCACTCTCTTAAGGCTTTACAAAGCTACGATTTGTAGATTGGATCAAGCTTGGGAGGCTAATTAGGAAGGATTAACACCTAAGTTAGAAAAATAACTCTTTAATCAAAGGTATGTAGACAACTTCTCAATCGCATTCAGCTACCCGCTAAGTTTGAAGATAGCAATGATGTGGATAGCAGTGTCTCGACCGACGATGGTAACAACGCCAAGGAGTTTATGGTCCCGTTTACATAGTTTGAAGGTGGTGCATGTACCGTAGAGCAATATTTTACGCATGTCACCCAAGATTTAGATCATGGAACTCGACGTAATAGTTAGTCATTCTTCTCTGAGTAACCATACTGTCACGGCCTTAGCTAGAATTGCCTAACGCGTGAGGCACCCTTGCAGCCAAGACGCGAACTTAGCTTGCGTTGCCTAAGTCGCGCTTCGCCCTTGCGATAATGCTCCGCAAAGATCAGCCCACTTGCAATCTCTCGCAGGTCCCGAAGGACCTGTAAAAGAGAAAGTTGATTAGTTCGAAAGAACGAGTGACGGACAAGTCCCGAAGTCTCGCGAAAAGGGGAAGCTTTACAAGCAATTCAGCGAGCACCTTGCGTACACAAGAGAAAAGAGGGAGAGGGGGAAAACAAGGGCTTTAGAAGGTTGAACGAACAGCTGCAAGCCCACAAACAGCTGCTCACCAAGTCCCGGGCGCGACAACAAGTTCCCGTCAAGGCAACGTGCGAACTTGCGAAGGAGTGTTCAACGCCCGGTACTATACCGAAGCCCCATCCAGCCCTGTGCCACCCGGGGGGCTCCAAGAGGCTGTGATGGCTGACGTTTTGGTGAGCGGAGGCGGATTCCAGAAATCAGCCCGTGGCACACGAAAACGGAGCTGTTTTGGGCTGTTTTGGGGCTGTTTTGCTCGGTTCGATGAGCGATCGCTTTGTAACGCTGCAGCTTGTTTGAACTTACATTTTTACAAGCAAAATGACTCAAAACCAAGGCAAAACAAGCTGCCAAGTAGCTGTACATGTAGATGAAAGCGACAAACGGTTCGTTGAACGGAGTTGTTGCGGGTGCGCGACGACCGTTCATGATAATACGGTGATCGATCTTATAATACGTAGCAACATATTAGTGGCGAAAGTAGAAGTTCCGACATTCTACATGCTTCGTACCAGTACATGTCATAATCGTACTTGCTTCAGAAGCCATCTCGGACACTTGTGGTTCACGATGATCAAACTACGACCATCACCACATTGATGCACCAATGGCATACAGTGTATTAGTATACTCTGTCGTGAGATCAATTTCATGGGTTCGACAAATATATTAAATTGATATACAGATACATAGGATTAAGGATCCCAATCCACCGCCTGTGGAGTCCCGTCGTTCTTTTTGATGGTAGAACCAGGTATATCCATCTATCAATTACTTGATTCATTTAAATATTAGTGTTTAAGTTGTTTAACAAATAATCTAACAATTCAAATAATTTCTTTGTAGATAACTCAATATAAACGAAAGGACGGTCCGAACCATAAAAGCTACTCCTCAAAGTCCGAAAAAGATATGTGCCACTAATCTTTCCTAATTTTGATTATTTTTGTTAAAATTATACTATATTTATATTTATTTCAAACTTAAAAACCCTAATATAATTTTTTTTCTATTTTTCAGAAATTTTTGGAGCTATTTTTGACCATTTTTCCTTGCCGTTGGTAGACCCTATCGTACCGACACACAATACATTAATATGCACCGTACCACTGATCGACCGATACACCGGTTCAAACCGATAAGATGACCCTTGCTCCAAAATATAAATTACTAACAAAATACAATACCATAAGAACGACTAGATCCAACACATGGTTGGCACTATAATAACAAAATAAGTGAACAAGACAAGTAAAATAATCACACAACAGAGAGAAGCTTCAGTTGTAACAAAAAATGTAAATATATTATGTCCTCGGAAAGATAAATGATAAATAATCTATGTTAAGAAAGATCAAATACAAGAACCTGCACTGTGGAAGGCGTAATCTCAAATCAGCATGCAAATAAGTACCTCCATAATTAAATCCTCTTTAGTTCTTCTCCAACCACTTCGCGTGAACCATCTGATTTACAATATATTATAACTCTATCATCACATATGCAAATTTGTATATATTCCAAGCTTGTAAATGTAATTGCTGAAAACAGACGACCTAGAGAATATAACGACACAAAAAGGCACTCATGATAAAGGCATGCAAGCAAATTGGCTAGCATTGCCACATGATATTTAAAAGAAAATTCCATTTTCCTAAAACTACACAATCTCAAAATGTGCATATATTATTAAGTAGAAACATAAACTTATTGTTTCTTCTTTGGGTGGTACCATGGAAAGATTAATGGCAATCTTTAATAGAAAAGAAACTGTCTGGGCTATCATAATAGTTGCACAAAGTGAGTTTTACATTATAATATTTACATCAACTCCAACTTTTGTGTAAACTTCAATTTCTAAAGAATTAAGAACACTTTCTCCTATGATGGTTATGAATGACAAAATGTCCACATCAATCAGAAAATCAAAGAGCTTAAACCAAAGAGAGGAATATAAAGTTAGTTTATCTACCTTCTCCAAAAGGAAATAGGTTCTCGAGGCGTATATGGTTCATAGACAAATCCTGGGCTCAGCATGGTCACCTTCAAAGACACCTACACATAATATACCATCAATAGGAGTACACTTACTAAATGGACAGCATCATGTTCATGAATAAAGAAGTTTTAGCATTTTCAAGTTTATAACGTTTAATGTCATAATAAAAGATAGGCCAGGCCATGATGCCAGAATTAAAAAATAAGGACCTTATAATAGTAATTAACTTTATTGCAATAACAAAGAGATGGTGAGTGTAGGTGTACAAAGACTAAGGTTATCCGAGAGGGAATTTAACTCCAGCCACTGGGAAGGTCTTTTCAATTAATTGACCTCCTAACAATCTGAATTTCCCTAAGTTTGGTTTAACCAAGACTCACTAGGAAAGCTAATATTTTGACCCTGGATTCCAGTAAACACTTCACACTCATATTTTAAGTCTATGACACTACTCTGTTAAGTGTAGACGGGATTTTAGCAATACAAATGTGAGAAGTTACAAGAGAATGGGATGCAGGTTTGCTAGCACGAGAGGAGAATATGGATGTAAAAATTTTCTAGGGTAAGAAAATGAAGAACCATTTCACAAAAGATGGACCTTAGTCAATTTAAAGAAGACGGCAAGTAATAAGTTCCTCTATCTGAGTAAGGAAAAAAGATACCTATTGACTATGTATGGTGAAAGACACTGTACAGTGGTATCATTGACAGTTGTGTTGAACATAAATCGACACTGGTATATTCTTATCAACATCCACTTTGTTCAATGAAATGCAGACATGCATTCAGATGAAGAGTGGACACTCTAATTTTATCCACATATGTTCCAAACTAGTGTGTCCACATCTAATCTAAATAAACATAAGAATGCATCAGTTGTTGGTAATGTCCAAATTTGACTTATCCAATTGAGACATCTATTACATACTTGCAAATATATACAGCATTGGCAGCAGATTGTACTAAAATAAATCGTAAAAGTGTGAAAAGACATGAATGGGATTGAGGTTCGCCACTGTGTGTGTAATCCACTGCCAAAAATGTGTCGCATTCATTGCCATGCTAGGTGTGAGAACATCTATCCATGATGGCCAAACAACAACTTGAACAGCACATACATGGTTTTGTTATTTCTTCTCATCATTCCAGGTTGCACCTGAATTATTTCAGGTGCCTTTGATCAAAATTGTTTAGATTGTTATAAATACTGTAAAAATGCATTTATTCCAGCTTATATCACAATTGTTTATTCAGGAGCCATCATAATTAGTGAGTGATATCAGTCATCACAATAATGTGCCATGTGTGTCCAATGTTGGCCTCCATGAAAAAAAAAAAAAAAAATCTTCATCAAGAAAGGCTGTTTCTTGATCAACTAGGCTCATAGGCTCACTATTCCAGGATATTGTTACTGATTGACTGTTAGGTTATTATTAGGAAGCAACTAGTGGAAAGAAAAGGAATACTGCAAACACCTTTCAAATCAACAACATGACTTCCTTGTCCACATTGCAAACACCATTCATTGTGTGATGTAACACCAACAGAAAATAGGGTACATTAGATGATTGTTAGAGCAACTACAATGCTCTCATCTCCCCATGGAGGGTGTGTACATTTTGTCCTACTAGTGTACAATATGTTTATGTTGCGATATGAGATAATGCTGACAATATGACAACTAAAGTGTATCACCACTGCTCTCAGAAATGCCTCATGTAAAGGCACAATGTATAGGATCATGATATTGACTTGCATTGGCACCTGACCAGTGATGACATAATGATAAGGTTGATGTAGAGTAAGATTGGGGAACCATAATGATGAGGCATCAAAAATAAAGATGGTCCGATCATAATTAGGAGTTAGGACCACAAGGTACGAACAGTCTTTGTACTCTTCAGGATAGTATTGATCAGTGTTTCATCCCTTCGTAGTCATAACCAGTTTGCCTCTCTCTTTTCTACTTCTCATTGACCAATCAATATTAGTGCAATGCCCTTCTCCACCAAATGACAAGAACAAAGGTCTCTCCACCACTGTTATCATCACAACAACTATCCGTATCATTGTTGCTGTTTGCACCCCAAATAGAGGGAAAAAACATGTAAGAGCAAGGGATTCACAAAACTTTACCTAATGGCATCATATTTGTTTAAAGCCATTAAATTTGACCATATCCTCTGACCACATATCTAAGGAACTATGTGCTTCCACTGTAATCATGTCAATTTTACATGGAAAGGAAGAGGCTATTATACTAGTACATGAGGGCCAACTATGTGCTTCCACTGTAATCATGTCAAGTAGTTTTACATGGAAAGGAAGAGGCTGTTACACTAGTACAACTATGTGCTTCCACTGTAATCATGTCAAGTAGTTTTACATGGAAAGGAAGAGGCTGTTACACTAGTACATGAGGGCCAACGGGCTAACAACTAGCAATTAAAGCTTAAGAATTGTAGGCTATCTGATTAAAGGCCAGTTCTACTTGGGTTTCTCAAATAGTGGGCATATCATTCTGGATCATGGAAATCATTATTAAGCAGGCCTAGCATCATAAATGTGAGGATGAGAAGCTCAAAGAAGAAAAGAGCTAACCCCAAGATGAAAGAACTAGCTTTGGATGGTACAAAGTCATATAAAAACGTGGAGTCAACACTAGGGCATGGACTTCACTTGTCGCCTGCTACAACACAAGGTTTGAAATTTCGTACCATACTGATGTATCGAGCTTTGCTCGGTACGTTACGGTACATTGTACCAAGTGGTATGCTAGGGCATACCAAGCGGTATGCCTATATATATATATATATATATATATATATATATATATATATAATATAAAAATATTTTAAAAAAAGGCATACGTAGCCTCGACGACATCGCCTCCTCCTCTTCGCCTCATTGCCTCATCTACAGCATTCAACGAAGAAGGCGGTGAAGACGTCGAAGGCCGTAGACGTCTCCGGCCTTCGGTGAAGAACGTGGCGAAGAAAAAGGCCACAGAGTTACAGATGAGACGATGAAGGAGACCGCTGCCTCCCCTAATCCCCGTGTCTCCAGATCCTCCTCTTTACGACTCTCCTCGTCATTACCTCCTGGATCGATATCGTCAAGGGAGGGCGCTATCGGATCGGGATCGAGAAAGGGCGTGGAAACAAGTTCGCGTCGAGGTTCTCCCGATTCTCCTCTTCTTCTCCCTCTTCTTCGAACACTCTCTCCTTCTTCCTTCTTCGACGCTTCTCCCTCAGCCTAGCCGCAGCCAGGCCGCTATATCGAGCGGACCGCCCAGTAGTGGGCGGTCGACGTACCGGTTCACAAGCAATACGATTCGAAATCGCAAACCTTGCTACATAATGGTTTTAACTTTTTAAGTTACAAGCTATGTGTAGGTTACGATGAGGACGTCAAGCCATTTATTGAGGGAGATTGTGATATATCATTGGTCTTGCATCAAAAAGTAAGAAAGAGGGTTATGATAATATATAAGGGTCATTAGGTCGACTACTGGTAACTCTTGCCTAAGCATTTTAATCCCCGCATGGTTAAAGGAATTTTCTATTCGAATTTCTAAGCCTATGAGCTTAGGGGATCGAGGAGTGAAGAGCATAGTCATCTTAAGCAAACACAAGAGAAAAAATTATATATTCCTAAGCGAAAGAGCAAGAACTAAATGGGAATATGAAGACTAATCATGAAAATGAAGAACATTAGATACACACTCTTTTTTGCTCTCTCATTAACATCACAGAATTGTGGTATTCAATGATACTTCAATAGAGAGTCATCCCCTACAACCTTTCATGAAAACTTATTCAAGAAAGATTTTAGTTAAAATTCATTTTCTACTAAATATCCATATGGCTGACTACGTTTTAATAAACAACAACAAAACGATCAAGAAAAGCTACTCCTTTAACAACCTGTCTTGCTCCAGCGGGGGCTTTCACAATGGACATCGATCTAGAACCATTGAAGCAGATAGTCAACTCTGCAACCTGTCAAACAGAAAAAGAAAAACTACAGATATAAATATATAACACAACTTAAAACAACAAACACACTCCAACACTAACTCCCTCACCTTCGTGGATGACCGTGACGTGAAACCGCTCCCATCTCTGGCAGCATCCGGACGAAGGATGCTGCTAATCGTGCAAGAACAACTCACGATGCTTCTTCGGAGAACAAACCCTGTGAAAATGAGGCGCGTCATTTTTACAGAACCTAGCGTACAAGAAGATTAAAAGCTTACGATAGAGATATAAGGACGATGCCTTCTAGTCCTGAACTGAGGAAGTGTGAAGAGGATCGAGGAGTGAAGAGATTACAAGGGAAGTGGGAGTAAATCGCATCAGTTTTATGGAAAGAGCCGAAAGAGATCGAATACTCCGAGGGAAGATGGGGAGTTTGAAATGACCGCTGGAAGCGCCGAATCGCATAGAATCTCGACAAGGCCATCCTCTCCCGCCGCCGGAAGCTCCAAGTAACCGTAGAGAGATCGAAGGTTGCCGAGGGTTTCGGCTGCGAAACCCCAAGAAAGGACGCAGAGGTTTAACCGCAGCCGGTTCACCGTCGACGTGGTTCGGTTGGCTTGATCGCACAACCCGGTTCAAGCGCACAGCTCCAGTCCTGGTGGCCGCCCTGTGTCTTTTCTGAGTCGCCGAGCAGGAAAACTCGGCTATCCATTAGTTCATTCGAAGGGCCCCACATGGATAGGCAGAGCAACAAGCTCAAAAAATAGGTTTCCTCCCTGTTTGGCAGCTCAGAGGAGATTGGTGAGCCGGGCCACCTGTCCCCGTGTGAGACGAGAAAGTCACATCTCCGATCGCGTGCGATCCACACTTCTCATCCGATCCGATGTGGCTCACCTTCTTGGGCAAGCGCATCAGGTCTGTGAGAGAACCAGGTAAGATGAGGAAATTTTGGATGTAGATTTTGAGCGAGTAATATTAACCGGAGCTGGCAATTTGAACTTGCCATGATAACTATAATTTTTTTAATATTTCAACTAATTAATTTGATAAAAATTTTAATTGTTTATCATAAAATTCTAGATTTAAAATTTCATCCTCGTCACTTACTCTTTGTAAAAAATAAATAACTAATTTTTATAATAATTATATAATATTATTGAATACATATATATATATATATATATATATATATATATTCAAGAACTTTCTAAAGCAACATTCTAATCAAGTAAAAAGCAATTTTACTCTTTTACTAATTACAAGCCTCAGAATGTGAATCCACAAAATAACAATGATCTCTAACCACAAGAAATTTGACTGCTTTGCAAGAATGGAGGACATAAACATGCATATATTGATGTAACTTGTATATATCTACATTTGGTTGACATGCAACTCTTTTGATAATGAACATTATACATTGAAATCTAGTGAAAACAGTGTAACTAAAACTTCAACTTGAGAGCAAACGGCATCTGGTCTGCAAATGGTGGATCGGAGTATCTCCCAGTGAGTATTTGGGACGATACATGAAGATTTGCAGCCTCTGTATAGTGTATGCCATCCCAATTGATGTATTCAGTGGCATCATTGCATGCTTTAGCTGTTGCTGAGCGTCCCTTCAGAACCTTTGTTTGTCCACAAGCGATTCGAGGATCGTAGTTCAATGGCAGTCCGCTATACCCACAGCATGCAGCAATTGGATTCTCAAATCCTGAAAAATATTGTGAAGCAAATTACAAATTGTTTGAATCCAAATGTAACATAAAAGTATAGCACAGAATCAAATACAATATAGTTTGGAACTATAAGGAGTTAGTTCATGAGGTAAACCCAGAATGCAAATACCAATCACAGATTACTTAGGTGTTGTATGAATCAACTTTCGTTAAGAGAGACTCTTAAAGTTTGTCTTGGGATGGATCATACATTCCTAGGCCTCCATCACATTTGGTACGCACAAGAAGATGCACCTTTGAAGCATTTAAGATGGCTAAGGGAAAAAGTTGAAGTTGAATAAAGCAAGAAAAAATTGAATGCAAACTACTAATGCATTTGTAATAATTGATCACACTAGATTCAGACATTTACCACTAAATTTATTTTGTAAGTAGTGGAATCTCTCCCTAATGGTGCAAAACAGTGTCAAATCTAATTCTTCACAATGTTTCTGTTGGCATCATCTATCCTACACTGTCTCTGGTGGCTCATTGCAGTTATCCGTTTTGAGTGTATTTTCAGATAGCTCACATAATGTTAAGACCTCCTAGTAAATATTTAAGACTACATGTGATGCCTCCTTTCCTACAAAATGTTAAATGTGGTTTAAGGTAGGATTCTCAATTTCGATATGTACCGCCCGATACGTACCAGTCCGAGAGGATACCAATATGCGGATCACCCTCTATCGGGCGGTACCGAAGCGTACCGACTAGTACTACCCCAAATTTCAATCGTTACCGAGGCGTACTGATCGGTACGCTCTAGCATGATAGGTGGAGATATTTTAAAGGTTTTAGGGTGTACCGTCAATATACCCTGATGTACCGACAATACATACTGTACGTACCATACCGAGCATAGCACGATACGTCGGTACGGACCGGTATTCAAAACCCTGGTTTAAGGTTTGATTCTTTACCAAGATATAAAGGTACCACCATCTCTATGTAATCATACTTCCACCGTAGAGTTAACTTCACAAGGGTCACAATGTGGCAGCAGGTAGAACTTGTTTTCCTCCATCTGTGTCCATGTTTTACACTCTAATCCCAGTCCACTTTTTTGGTGGCCTTCTCCGTGATTTAAACAAGGGAAGTAGTGCTAGCTATGGGAAATATTAGCAGAGTCTATCCATATAGTCCCAACCCCTAGGTGGCATTACTACTTTCCTCAAGATAACTTACTCATGTACAATATGTAGATACAATTTCATCATTTCCAGCAATGTCCTCCGTTTCACCCAGACCAGTATGAAACAGGTTGTGGAGGAAAGTTCCTAGTTCATTCCTTGGTTTCATCATTTCCAGCAGTGTTTATTTCACTTGGTAACATCAAGTTAGCTCACATTCATAAAAGATCATTTGCTCGAAGCGTGTCAAAAGTGAGAATTGTCCATGCATTTTTGCAAAAAAAAAAAATGGGACAAACAGAAATAAAAAATCAAGAAAGCCAAAATGAAAGGACTGAGATAACCTTATAACAACAGGTCATCTCAAAGGACTGACGCCAGATGACATAGCAAGTAATTATTTCCTGAATCAACTTCCAAGTTCCAATAAAAAAAACTTCAATACAAGTAACCGCATTTGAAAGAGAAATTTTCTGCATACCATATCGAGAAAAGTTCGCTATGAGGTTGAACTTTATGGTGAACACATCAATGTAGGTAATAGTTGCATCAGCAAATACACCTCGCAGCTTTGTACAAAGTGTGTGAAGCTGTATGTTGAAAAGTTTAGCAGCTCGATTGTGAGAACTCACACATCCAAACTTGTCCAGTTTTGATGGATCTTTACCAAAAATGACTATGTTTTGACTTAAGCACCCAAGTGGACCAGTATTATGAATCCAGAATTTCCTGGCACCTTGATCATATAATTTCTGGAAGCATTACCACAGAAGATTAGGTCAAACTATTACAACCACAAGAATCTACTGTAGAGAAACTACATCATATACCTTAGAGATCAAGCATATTGAACTCATAAAATGAAGTACATAAATCGATAACTCTCATAGCTTTAACTGTTGATTAGTGAGATAAGACTAGCTTTTCTAACTTCAAAATCAAATTTTAATGATACAATCTCAAAAGAGTGCTCCTGTATTAGACCATTTCACATAATAAAAAAAACTACTATCTGACAACAATTATTTTATTAATTATTTCATTAAGTTCTTGATATAAACAGAAAATAAATGGCACCTTTAATCCACTTTCAAACTCTGATAATATTTTTGGAATAGAAGCAATGACTTGTTCCTCAGTTTTTGAATAGAAGGCACCAGCAAGATCATTTTGGCCAATATCAAACATGTAAAGTCCCTGATCAAAGTAATCCGCTTGAGGAATGGATTTCCTGATCTTTTTCCCTGCAAGAAATTATAAAATAAGTGCTTGTTATGCCACATGTTCAGTGCAGCTTAGCTAGGTAAATTACTAACTTCAAATTCTATGCGTTTGTATTTAGGGTTGATGATAGTTCTTTCTTTCTGCTCCCAAACCTACAAAACCCAGAGCTTAAAGGTTCTAAGGACTCAACAGAATGTTAAAGCAAGCAATTTGCAACTCATCACACAAAAGGAATATTTCTTTTAGAAGTTAAAAAAATGTAGCTATGTCAACTAACAAAAGAATGTGCATGGATATAAATGCCTAGAATAAATAAGCAATCATGTATTGATTTGATTTAGGAAAGTGTTGAATAAACCTTCCACCTGACCATGATATTGGACCAGTTTTCCAAATCTAGTCCACCAGGAAGATTGCAGGAAATTGACATAGTTATCATCTCAGGCAAAACCTTTCAAAACTTAATCATGCAACAACAATTAAATGACAAGTACTATTGGCTGTATAGCTAAATTAAAAAGTTTTACTTAAAGAACCTGTGATGCCAAACATAATTTGATTACTAGAAAGGAACACCCTCTTAGAGATAGATTGACTTCTTTAAGTGTGTGTTTCCTCAACTTCTTAGAAATTTGAGAATTATGTTCCAAGTCATATCCACTAAGAGATTTGCAAGCTGCCCACAGTAAAACGTCAAGCGTCACTTGTAACTGATTGCTAAAATATTATCCAAAAATTTGACATTTTTTGATAAATTCAACAGATTTGGCAGAGTTCAATAGAATTAGCCATCCTTGAGCATTTGGCACTTGATGTTACTGTTCTTTCGATTAATCTAAAATGTGTATGAACTGTATATATGACTTCCTTGCTACAGAAACCTGCTCATTATGTATAAAGTTTATAAGATACCTTTTCATACCTCAATTAACTAATGGACAATGGAACACAATTCATTTAATGACAATTGTCACATTCTTAATTGTGCTTGTTGTGCCTGCAAATGAAAAAATAAAAGATGCAGAAATGCTTAAGAAATCTTGGTGACCTGAACATGCTAGAAAGTTAGTTTCTTAGGCCTTCGCTTCGTCTATTTAATGTTCCACTAAAGATAGATGTAACTAAAAAAAGGATCCATTCAATTTCTCTGTTTACCAAATCTCTTATTCACTGTGTTCAGCTAACAATTGATCATGGACACAAGGATATCGACCAAACAAAATGAAAAAGCAAGAAGAATGATATTAATTTATGATTGAAACTACACAGCTACTAGCCTATTACAATCAGCAATGTTTTTCCAATCAAAACTTCAGCGTCTCTGAAAAATGTTAACCCAGCATGTATTGATAATCAGTTGGTTATGGTGCAAGAGTTAAGAACACTTGCACGTACCTTTGGTCTGTAACTGAAGAACTTGGTTTTTGAACCGAAAAAATTGAGCAACCTGGATGCCAAAGGAAAATGGACTGACTGAATACTTTGTTGCTGGAAGAATGGTAGACCCAGCTGCAGCAAAGTTGCAACCTTTCTGGAAGCTAGGTGCACCAACAGAATCCAAGTACGCATTAAGAAATGGCATATCCATAGCATCCACTGCAGCACTAAGAATGTAAAATAATAAGATGAAGCAACAAAATACAGTGTACAAAGAATACATCTTGCAGTATAAAATCTAATATAGCCAGATGGGAAAAATAAATTCAGAAACATTAACCAAGGACACTCAACCTATGTTTGGTCAATAATCGGGCAAAGATCAACAACAATACTTTATTAAATGAAAGTTGGTGGCAAAACTATCCAACAATAGATGACTACAGAAGGGCTTCAATGAAATTGCATGCAAAATTAGCAACTATGAAACTAAAATGACTCAAAAAAAATTATGGATATTTAAAATTTCATGCTTCATCGAGCATCAAATTGATCCTAGCGTATGGGTCATATACCGCACCAATCTGATCTTGAACATGGCCATAAGTCTGCCCAATTTTTTTTATCCAGTGTGTTCTCCTCTAAGATGCTTCAATTTGAACTACATAATGTCTCTAGCACTCAAATGTATATAAAACCTTACCTGGTAATTTTACCAAACTTGGAATTCCTAACAAACTCAGCAGTGAACTGGCTGACATTTCCTAGATACTAAAGCCTATAAAAAAAACTGAAATTTCTTCTCCATAAAAGGGTGAAACTTCCATCATGTTAGTTGTGTTGCTGAACTGGTTGATGAGTTGCAAATTCTTCTTGGCTAAGTAGCTGAAAGGTAGCAGTGGCTTCTATTGTTGAGGATCGTCAAAACACATTAATATATCGGGCCTTTCCTGAATGCGCGAGAGGGGGTGTCAAGGTTTATAAATATTTTAGATCATTTAGCTTAAGCATGTGAGATTTATGGTGATCCAATCAAAATCTCTATGACTAACCTGAAATCAGACTTCTAAACACCAGATTACGACAGAACAACCATCCCAACTCCAACATTTCAGCGTCGAATTAGAGTTTGGATAAGCAGTCAAATGTTATCATAATTATCTTGTCCTTGGAATGCATCAATTCCTTCCATTTTGCTTGTATTCCCCTAAAAAGAAAGGCGAAGCCAGCTCATCGAAACCCTAATGTAAAGGTCATAGATTCGGCGACAGAGTAGAACTTACTGAGGAAATCGATGATGAGGCGGCCGTCGCAGAACCGCCCAGCCGGCTTGGAGAAGTAGGCCCGCCCGTTGGGCGGCAGAAGGGGGTCCCCGATGCCAGCGGCGATGAGGTCACCCGTGTCGGAATTGGAGTCCCCGAAGTTGAAGACGGCCGGGTAGTCGAAGTCAATTCCGGAGGCCGGTGAGAGGAGCAGGGAGACGCAGATCGCGGAGAAGACGGAGGCAAGACTCGCCATCGGCGAACGCCGCGAGCTGGTATTAGGGTTGGAACAAGGATGTGACGCTGCGAGCTACAGGAGAAAGAGAGGTGGGGTTGATATGAGCCGACTGCTGCCGCAGACCACCTACGGTGCGATGGGTACGCTTACCGGAAGCGTAAGCGTGACGTTGACATGGGAATGACCGATGTCGCCAATGGGAATAAAGATATCTTTATTAGGGAAGTTGGTCTTATGAAGATATATCTTTACGGTTGATACGGTATTAGGCAAGTTGATAGATTGAAGCAACACATAAATGTCATGAAGGTCATTGTCTACTTTTGCAAAAGGTAAATAATGAAGATGGGATTTTGGTTGACTTATACAGTGGTAATTGGATACGCGCACACTTTTATTTGTGTTAACACGGATGTTGGAAGCTATTGTTTGATTTGGTTGGGACGGTGGGAAAAGTAAGGGTTCTCCATTTTGGTGACGTTGACGAGGGGATTTATCTTTGGGTCACAATGGAAAAAAATTTTCTAAATAGAATGTTTGACGTAATGCTTATGTATGTCGGTATCTTTTGGTATGTTTATTCTTTGCACAACATGTAAAGGGATGGTCGAAAGCTTAATAGTTCCATTTTAGTTAGGTTTGTTGATGTGTCACGTGGATACTTGTGAGAGATTTTTGGTCTGTAATGTACCATTTTGACCCTCTATTATGTAATTGTTCATAGCTTGTAAAGTCTGTTTGTAATTTGTATTGTCTATGAAGTGTTTTCGAAAATGTTTGTTTGTGGATCCCGAGTGAGATGTTTTCTCTAACCTGTTTTCTCTTTTGTGGGTCTTAAGGGACCATGGGAGGTTGACCTTTGTGGACGGACACGCAAGGGTACCACACGACTTAGGTAAAACCAGCTAAGTCCATGACAGATGGTATCAGAGCGGGACAAGTACTCATAGAAACACTTGGCATGTAAACGTTGGATCTAGCGGGGCTACGTTGAGAGCAGTTAGCACACGCACGACCGTTTGGGGGAAAACGGGCATGGAGATGTAAAAAAAAGGAGTCGCTCCGAGGAGCGGACATCTGAGATTGGCATTCAGAGGAATGGCCAACCCTTCGTGCAAGAGACACCACGAGAACAAGAAGCTTGGAAGAATGTGAAGCGCACAAAGGTTGGGATGGCTGAGTTTGAGCTACGGCTCGACGTTGACAACTATACTTGATGGTGCTCAAGGCAAGCGAAACGCTTGGTAAAGGATGAGACCATGCAAGATCGAATGAGTTGCTCAGTAACCGAAAGAGTTATGCAAAGCTCACAGAGGTGAGGGGAATTATTAACTCGAGGAATTCGGTACTCATGCATGGCTTGTATGCGGATGATGGAATATTCATGGCCATCCCAAGGCGACCGAAACTCGACGCTATGGAGCATTAAAACTTTCTCTTCGGCATGTGAAGGATACGTCCATATGAGGCTGAAGTGTGTAGCGAGTTCAGCATGTTAGTAGGCCTTGAGTGGTGCAGCGGAGGCTGTATTGACGTGGAGTCGTAATTTAGCAAGTGCGTTTGCAGGAGGTAGAACAATGCATAGTTTGTTCAGTAAATCAGAATAGTCCAAGGGGATGGTGGTCTCCGAAATGAAGAAAGATGTTACTCCAACGGGACAGTTATCCAGGAGGGATAGATCCCGATTTCCCCAGAGAGAGAATCATGTGCAACAGACCGCACATGTTGAGGAGGAGTACCTCAACAAATAACAACTCTACGAAGCTCAATAGACCGAGCGAGCTGTCACGGACAAACTTCGAAACAGGGTGTTTGACGTAATGCTTATGTATGTCCGTGTCTTTTGGCATGTTCATGCCTTGTACAACATGTAGAGGGGCGGCCGAAGGCATAATAGTCCCATTTTAGTTGGGTTGGTGGCCTCTTTAGGCTTGTAAATAAAGGTTGTGTCATGTGGACACATGCGAGAGCTTTTCGATCTGTAATGGACCATTTTACCCTTTGTTGTGCCACTGTTCAGAGCTTGTAAAGTATGTTTGTAATTTGCATTGTCTATGAAGTGTTTTTCGGACATGTTTGCTTATGAATCCCGATTGAGGCGTTCTCTTTAACTCGTTCTCTCTTTTGTTGGTCCTAAGGGACAATGGGAGGCTTCGGGGAGGCTGACCTTTGCGGACGGACGCGCAAGGGTGCCGCACGACTTAGGCAAAACCAGCTAAGTCCGTGTCAGATGGTATCAGAGCGGGACAAGCACTCATAGAAACACTTGACATGCAAACGTGGGGGACCTAGCGGGGCTGCGTTGAGGGCAGTCAGCACACGCGCGACCGTTTGAGGGAAAACGGGCATGGAGATGTAGGGAAAAGAGTCGCTTAGAGGAGCGGGCATCTGAGATTGGCATTCAGAGGAATGGCCAACCCTTCGCGCAAGAGGCACCACGAGAACAGGCAAGCTTGGAAGAATTTGGAGCGCACAAAGGTTGGGATGGCTGAGTTTGAGCTACGGCTCAACGTTGATAACTATACTTGATGGTGCTCTAGGCAAGCGAGGCGCTTGGCAAGAATGAGACCATGCAAGGTGGAATGAGTTGCTCAACGACCAAAAGAGTTATGTAAAGCTCACAGAGGTAAGGGGAATTGCTAACTCGAAGAATTTGGTACTCATGCATGGGCTTGTATGCGGACGATGGAATGTTCGTGGCCATCCCAAGGCGACCGAAACTCGGTGCCATGGAGCATTGAAACTTTCTCTTCGGCATGTGAAGGATACGTCCGTAGGAGGCTGAAGTGTGCAACAAGTTCAGCATGTTGCTAGGCCTTGAGGGGTGTAGTGGGGACTGTATTGACGGAGAGTCGCAATCTAGCAAGTGCGTTTGCAGGAGGCAGAACAATGCATAGTTTGTTCAGCAGATCGGAGTAGTCCAAGGGGATGGTGGTCTCCGAAACGAAGAGCGATGTTGCTCCAATGGGACAGTTATCCAGGAGGGATAAGTCCCGGCTCTCCAGAGGGAGAATCATGTGAGACGGACTTCATATGTTGAGGAGGAGTACCTCAACAAACAACAACTCCATGAAGCTCGATGGACTGAGCAAGCGGCGAGGAGTCGTCACATGATCTCGCTTGAGAGAACGCATTGGTGGATGCATTGCGAGATCAAGTGGGGGAGCGACCTAAAAGCAACTTAAATGAAGGCACACTTGGAGTCGATATGGAGATCGGACTCAAGGGAGGGCTGACCCGTGGAATGGTGGGCGCGAGGGCCACCATCGACTCAATGCAAAAACGAGGAGCGGAGCAACTTGGGTGTATCTTGGTGAAGTACCCAAGCCGCATGAAGGGAGCCAGCATAGAAATTGGAACATGGAGCAAAGGAACAGTGCTTTCCTTAGACAGAGGGCAAGGACATGAACTCTTGTAGAGGCAAGAGTAGGATCATGTTGTTCCATGGGTCCTTCATTCTAACGGAGCAGACTCATCTTGCATGGTGCCAAAGACGAAGGGAGCTTCGTGGCACATGCACCTTATCTCGGAGGAGCATTTGATGGAGGAACTAAGGCGACTCATTTTGCAGAGGCGAAGTTGAGTTCAGAAGGCCTTAGCACGGGGCAAGTTGTCATAAAAGAAGCGGTGCGCAGCGAAGATTGTGCTCGTAGGGGCAGAGGCCCAGGATCCAAACAATGGTGCACAAATTACAGTGAAGTCGGCGGACTTCGGGAGCTACTAGGCGACGGATTGTCCTAGAGCGGTGCTTCATCTAGGTGTGACCCAAGAGTGGGTGGATGAAGGTCGATTGCCAAAGGAGCGAACAAAATCGAAGGTGGAGGAGACCCTGCGATGTATTGGCAGAGGCCACACATATGGAGGGTTCACAATTCGAGTTTATTCCACAAGGATCAGAATGCAATGGAGATGTCACCAGGAGGCGACATGGTGCAGCGGATCGTGGTGGAACAGTTCGTGGCAATGCGATACACACGACTCAGTCCCGGGAGGGACTAGATCATATGGAGGTATGATCAGGAGCTACTGGGAGCTCCACTTCGGTGAACAACACGACGGCAAGAAGGGCTATGGATTCAAGGAGTGAAGGCCATGGTACCGTAGAGGCGGGTCTTCTGTGCGTGCATCAAATTTTGCATCGGATGAAAACCTTGGTCATCAGCATATGGGGGCTGGGTTCCACCAAGGGAAAAGTTCGAATGCAAGTACCAGTGAATTCCATGGGAGGGACTTGATCATGCAGAGGTATGATCGAAGCAGTTGGAGAGTTGGACTGCTCCAGAGCTCATATTCGCTTAAGGGAGCCCGATAAGTCAGAGGATAAGGTCGAGTAAGCGAACGTTGCTACCAAGGAAGCTAGGGAGAGCAGAATCGATGCAAACCTTATAATGTGATGGCAGAGGCCATGCATGGGAGTTGCAGTATGTCTTTCCATCGACCAGAGGGAGCTGCTTGGAGAACACAAAGGTGTTGAAGCAGGGGGTCGAAAGGGGCGAGGAAGCGACGACGAGTCCAGAGGGACTTAGCTACCCAAAATCAAGTATCAGTTAGAATGGAGGTGGACTCAGAGGAGTGCCACGGAAACATATCTACTGATCGTGAAGAAAAGGGATTCAGATGCGAGGCGACGGATAGTAGTGCCATGGGCATGGTAGCGCCATGGTACCGCAGAGGCGGGACTTCCGTAAAAGTCATTAATCCCTTGCTCTCATGGAGGGAGAGCGCTTGGTCGTGAAAGGGGCCGATGAGGTGAAGTATGCAGAGGCAATCTCCAAGTACCGAGACAAGGCTGAAGGGCAGAGGCCAAGAAACTTCGTAAGACCGGTGTCAACAAGTTTCTCATCAAGATAGCCGTAAGTGAAGGACTTCGGGTCATGCAAGAGTGCACGACAAAGGAAGGAAGCAAGCAGTACGCGGTGCTGTACCTTTGCTACTCAGTGGAGTAGGTGGTAGGGTTGATGGAGAAGACGGTACAATCCCAGAGGCGACCTCATCTATCAGAGAATTACTCCAAGTTGGGGTGAAAACTTCCCGCATTCCAGAAGTTCGATGGCATTGAGAAGGTGAATCACAGTAGCTAACTCAACGCAAGGAGTGCAAACACTTCAAATGCTTCAGAAGTGTGAGCAAAGAGCAGGCGAAGGCCAGTAACCAGCTCGATGTATGAAGTACAACCTCAAGGAGGCGGGCGAAGTCAAGTAACCTTTGCCTTCTCAACTCTTAAGAGAATGGGCGAAACCGAGTACCCCAATTCTCTTATCTATCCAGCAAAGGAGCTCTGCACAAGTTCAAAGACCCTTCGAAGATAATGGAAGACAATAGTTGTCAAATCCTCACCAACGGTGATCAGTGCTACTGAGAGTAGATTGTCCGCTTCATTTCCCAACGAAATGCCAATCGAAAGCGGAAGTGATGCGAACCTACTTGGATGTGACAACTAACTGAAAGAAGAGTCAATGAGCAGATTTTGTGGAGGAAGGACCCAAAACTTCAGAAGTTTGCGAGGCGATGCTCGTTAAAACTCCAACAAGCATCCACCCAGTTCAAGCAGCATATGGAAATTTTGAGAGATAGGCGCAGTAAGGATGGTCTTTTCCTTCATTTGGTGGATCCGCAGGAATCAATGAGGATCAACACAACTCAGCCAACCCCACACCAGAGTCAGAGTCATTGGCGAGTTGAAGCAGCATGGCGGATCAAAGGTTCGACTACTCAAAAACAGCAGCGGAGAGCAGCTGGGAGCCAGGAGGCGCATTGCAGCTGGAGCAGAAGATTGAAGACTCAGCAAAGGCGAAGAGTTGCAGTGTTCACAAAGGCTTCGACGAGGACGTCGAAGGAATAAGTGGGGGAGAATGTCATGGACAAACTTCGAAACAGGGTGTTTGACGTAATGCTTATGTATGTCCGTGTCTTTTGGCATGTTCATGCCTTGTACAACATGTAGAGGGATGGCCGAAGGCATAATAGTCCCATTTTAGTTGGGTTGGTGGCCTCTTTAGGCTTGTAAATATAGGTTGTGTCATGTGGACACGTGCGAGAGCTTTTTGATCTATAATGGACCATTTTACCCTTTGTTGTGCCACTGTTCAGAGCTTGTAAAGTCTGTTTGTAATTTGCATTGTCTATGAAGTGTTTTTCGGACATGTTTGCTTGTGGATCCCGATTGAGGCGTTCTCTTTAACTCATTCTCTCTTTTGTTGGTCCTAAGGGACAATGGGAGGCTTCGGGGAGGCTGACCTTTGCGGATGGACGCGCAAGAGTGCCGCACGACTTAGGCAAAACCAGCTAAGTCCGTGTCAGAGCGGCGAGGAGTTATCGCATGATCTCGCTTGAGAGAATGCATTGGTGGATGCATTGCGAGATCAAGTAAGGGAGCGACCCAAAGCAACATAAATGAAGGCATACTTGGAGCTGATATGGAGATCGGACTCATGGGAGGGCTGACCCATGGAATGGTGGGTGCGAAGGCCACCATCAACTCAATACAAAAACGAGAGCGAAGCAACTTCGGTATAACTTGGTGAAGTACCCAAGCCGCATGAAGGGAGCAAGCATAGAAGATGGAACATAGAGCGGAGGCACAGTGCTTTCCTTTGATAGAGGTCAAGGACATGAACTCTTGCAGAGGCAAGAGTAGGATCATGTTGTTCCATGGGTCCTTCATTCTGACGGAGCGGACTCATCTTGCATGGTGCCAAAGACGAAGGGAGCTTCTGGGCATATGCACCTTATCTCGGAGAAGCATTTGATAGACGAACTAAGGTGACTCAACTTACGAAGGCGAAGTTGGGTTCAGAAGACCTTGGCACGGGGCAAGAGGACGTGGAGGCGGGTACTCTTGAAGAAGATACAACAGTGTTGCCATTCAAGTTGCCATGAAGGAAGCGGTGTGCAGCGGAGATTATGTTGGTAGGGGCAGAGGCCCAGGATCCAAACAATGGTGCACTAATTACAGCGAAGTCGATGGACTTTGGGAGCTACTAGGTGACAGACTGTCCTAGAGCGGTGCTTCATCTAAGTGTGACTCAAGAGTGGGTGTGGATAAAGGTCGATTGCCAAAGGAGCGAACAAAATTGAAGGTGTAAGAGACCCTGCGATGTATTGGCAGAGGCCACACATAGAGGGATCACAATTCGAGTTCATCCCACAAGGATCAGAATGCAATAGAGATATCACTAGGAGGCTACATTGTGTTGCGGATCATAGTGGAACAGTTCATTACAATGCGATACACATGACATAGTTCTGTGAGAGACTAGATCATACAAAGGTCTGATCGGGAGCTACTGGAAGCTCTACTTCGGTGAACAACACGACGATAAGAAGGGCTATGGATTCAAGGAGTGAAAGTCATGGTACTGTAGAGGCGGGTCTTTCATACATGCATCGAATTTTGCATCGGATGAAAGCCTTGGTCATCAGCATATGGGAGTTATGTTCCACCAAGGGAAAGTTCAAATGTAAGTACCAGTGAGTCCTATGAGAGGGACTTGATCATGTAGAGGTATGATCGAAGCAGTTGGAGAGTTGAACTGCTCTAGAGCCCATATTCTCTTAAGAGAGCCCGACAAGTCAGAGGACAAGGTCGAGTAAGCGAACGTTGCTACCAAGGAAGCTAAGGAAAATAGAATCGGTGCAAATCCTATAAGGTGATGGCAGAGGCCATGCATGGGAGTTACAGTCTGTCTTTCCATCGACCAAAGGGAGCTGTTTGGATAACACAGATGTGTTGAAGCAGGGGGTCGAAAGGGGCGAGAAAGCGACGACAAGTCTAGAGAGACTTAGCTACCCAAAATCAAGCATTAGTTAGAATGGATGTGGACTCGGAGGAGTGCCACAGAGACATATCTATTGATCGTGAAGAAAAGGGATGCAGATGCGAGACGATGGATAGTAGGGCCATGGGCATGGCAGCGCCATAGTACCACAAAGGCGGGACTTCTGTGAAAGTCAATGATCCCTTGCTCTCATGAAGGGAGAGCGCTTGGTTGTGAAAGGGGCTAAGGAGGTGGAGCATGCAGAGGCAAACTCTAAGTATCAAGATAAGGCTGAAGGGCAGAAGCCAAGGAACTTCATAAGACCGATGTCAATGAGCTTCTCATCAAGATAACCGAAAGTGAAGGACTTCGGGTCAAGTAAGAGTGCATGACCAAGGAACAAAGCAAGCAGTACGCGGTGCTGTACCTTTGCTACTCAATGGAGTAGGCGACAAAGTTAATGGAGAAGACGGTACAATCCCAGAGGCAACCAAATCTATTAGAGAATTACTCCAAGTTGGGGTGAAAACTTCCTGCATTCCAGAAGTTCGATAGCATTAAGAAGGTGAATCACAGTAAGTAACTCAACGCAAGGAGTGCAAACACTTCAAGTGTTTCAAAAGTGTGAGCAAAGAGCAGGTGAAGGCCAGTAACCAGCTCGATGCATGAAGTACAACCTCAAGAAAGGGGGCGAAGTCAAGTAACCTTTGCCTTCTTAACTCTTAAGAGAATGGGCGAAACCGAGTATCCCAATTCTCTTATCTATCTAGCAAAAGAGCTCTGCACGGGTTCAAAGACCCTTCGAAGATAATAGAAGACAATAATTGTTGAAACCTTACCAACGGTGATTAGTGCTATTGAGAATAGATTGTCCGCTTCATTTCCCAACGAAATGTCAATCGAAAGCGGAAGTGATGTGAACCTACTTGAAATGGACAACTAAGTGAAAGAAGAGTAGATGGACAAATTTTGTGGAGGAATGACTTAAAACTTCGAAAGTTTACGAGGCGATGCTCGTTAAAGCTCCAACAAGCATCCACCCAGTTCAAGCAGCATGTGGTATTTGAGAGACTAGCACATAATAAGGATGGTCTTTTCCTTCATCTAGAGGATCTGTAGGAATCAACAAGAATCAACACAACTCAGCCAACCCTACACTAGAGTCAAAGTCATTGACGAGTTGAAACAGCATAAATAATCAAAAGTTCGACTACTCAACAACAACAACGGAAAGTAGCTGGGAGCTAAGAGGTGCATTGCAACTGGAGCAGAAGATTGAAGACTTAGCAAATGCGAGGAGTTGCAGTGTCGGTGAAAGGCTTCGACGAGGACGTCGAAGGAATAAGTGAGGGAGAACATCACGGACAAACTTCTAAACAGGATGTTTGATATAATGCTTATGTATGTTCGTGTCTTTGGGTATGTTCATACTTTGCACAGCATGTAGAGGGATGGTCGAAGGCTTAATAGTCACATTTTAGTTGGGTTTGGTGGTCGCTTTAGGCTTGTAAATAAAGGTTGTGTTATGTGGACACTTGTGAGAGATTTTTGGTCTATAGTGGACCATTTTGACCTTTTGTTGTGCAATTGTTCAGAGCTTGTAAAGTATGTTTGTAATTTGCATTGTCTATAAAGTGTTGTTTTCGAAAATGTTTGCTTGTGGATCTCAAGTGAGACGTTTTCTCTAACCCGTTTTCTCGTTTGTGGGTCTTAAGAGACCATGGGAGGTTTTAGGAAGGTTGATCTTTGCGGACGAACACGCAATGGTGCCGCACGACTTAGGCAAAATCTACTAAGTCCATGACAGTTGGGCCCTTTGTATTTGCAAGGTATTAAATTTGGTTTTTGGGTAAACTTGTGGTCATCATCAAACTAATTGTTTAAAATCATTGGCATTGGTTGTAAAGAGAATGGAATCGAACTGACAATTAAGCCATTGAACCGACAGACATTGCACTATTCCATGTATCGAGCTATAAGGTTTTTGGTCTCTACTTCTCTTATTGCGACTAATAAGCTATCTGCCTCTCTGCTAATCTATTTAAGACCAGTTATATATATATATATATATATATATATATATATATATATATATATATATATATATATATATATATATATATATATATATATATATATATATATATATATATATATATATATATATATATATATATATATATACCCTTTCTTCCCAAGCTATCTTTTCATCCCAACTTAGTTTACAGAAGGGAAGATTGATGCTTACTTCTTTTACTGTGGTCGTTTCATAGTGTAAATATTAATAGGCCACAATAAATCATTCCTCTCATTTTTCAAACTGACCATCCACAACAGGATACACTTGCCTTGGTGAGTGCAAGATCAGATATGTATATTACTTCCATCAAAACATTCCACCAGTTGGTATTGAATATAACGAAATCAGGAACTGGATGATCGAGGAGAAAAAGAAATTGACCACAAGGTGGGACCTCTTAATAGTTGACCTTATATTTCTCAGATATTTCTGCGTCCCCCAATTACAGCTAATGTAATCAAATCGCCAGTCAAGAGACTAAATAAAAATGAAAACGAAATTATTATGATCCAAAATGCTACACAACTATCCACACAAGGCTATTTCACAACCTCCCGCCCTGGAGGTTAAGCGTTACACACGTACCACAAGCATTGCATTGTTCAGTGAGGATATGGCGGGACTATTGTCACCAAAGCAAGAGAGGTAGTCCAACTGATGCAGCCAGTTAAGAGATGTGCCAGAGTGCTGTCTGATTCTACCCAATGCAAAACTATAAACGAACAGAAGAAGATGACGACCAAAAAACGCTCCACAATTATTCATGCAAGTTCATTCCCCACAACCTCAGTTCTGGCATGGTACAACATTGCAGGAAACCCTTAGCTCAGTTCTGCTGACAGTAGTCAATACAAGGCACATGGACATGGAAAATTTTCAAACTAGGATATTTATAACTTGACAAGAAACAAGTACAGGGCAGGAAGCAATGAACTTTCATCAATGGAATAACTGTTGCTGTTGCAGCAAATATCATATCCGGGGCTTCACCCGTCTTCCATTTGCATCACTCCCATCAAGGAGGGCATCACTTGAATACACGCTGGATGTTAGTGAATTTTCTCCGATCCTAGCGACGAGTGCAAGAAGCTCAATCAGAATAGATGGACAACTGACCTTCAAGTACTCGAATCCTTCAGTTTGCATCACAGCTGCACAATTCATTAGAACAAAAAAAAAAAAAACAGTTAGGTCTAGTAACACAAGTTATCTAAGATACTAGTTGAGATTTTCTTTACAGAGGCAGACAAGGCACGAATGCCGATTTAAGTACAGCCAACATATGCAATGTTATTCCTACAAGCAGAGAGAGATGCTTTCTTGTGAACCCCAAAACCCGTGTCACATGTTAGACTGCCTACTATACAGCACTTTCGCATGGCAATCACATAAGATGCGATCAGAGATCAGACACGATAATTTTTCATAGGTAGACGTTCAAATATAATGTCTGCCATATTCCAATTAATATATTAAAATGTTAAGAAGAAAACATCATGATCAATGTTAACATGCATTAGATGGTTCACCATCTACATGAAATAACTGAGACCTGAGAGTAGAGACAATGCATACTAAGAACAAGATATCACCAGAAAGACCATACAAACAAAATCAAATTCAGCAAGATCACAAGGAGTATAAATGGCAATTAACCTGTTAACTATGACTGCAGCCTACTACCCTATGCTCTATTAAGAGATAAAACCACTAGATCTTGTAGAATTGCTCAAGGTCAAAACACCAAAAAGATCAGGTCATCGACAAATATTTTGAATCTGGTTAAATAATCAACTATACGTTTAATGCAAGAGACATTTCTGCAGAGACAAGTTTACACTGATATCATTTCAATTTACAGTTATGCTGCGAAATAAGGATAAACTACAACAAAAACAGTACAGTGGTTTGCTTAAATATCACCCAATATGTGAGCAAGAATCAACATGACTAGACAATTAAATCAAATGTCATCTTTAGATCTAACACTCGGCACTTCATAGAGTTGCAGATAGAAGAAACAAAATCATGATGTGCCAATGCATGAGAAGAACAGACATCGAAAGCAAGACGATACTGTCTGGTTACTGAAAACAGATAAGCAAACAGAGAAAATGAGAACCTGACCAAGATATGTCCTCTTAGTAAAGCGCTGAGATGTCAAGGAGAAAGATGTACAGGAAAACAACTTAATAGACACCATGCAATTCTGGAATTGACATCTAGGGCGATTGATATAGCTACGCTGATCAGTAACAAGCATTCACAACATTTGTCATTCGAGTAACAGTACATTGGTCTTCAGATATAGCACTTGTATAGCATGATCCTCAGAAATCATGATAGCAGAACGTACTGAATTACAATGACTGTGAATTTTGATTCAAAAAAATCATCTGTACATAGCTTGAAAAAATTCAAGCAAAAACATTCAAATATCCTATTACCGATGTTTAGATGCATATACTAATCTTCACATAAATTAGAAAATACACAGTTTTTTTGCTGAAAGAACTAAAGCCAGTGTTGTAAGAATAAAATAGTCTTATAGTTAAGAGATGGAAAGCAGAACTTTCAAAGAAGAGCAATGTCATCTTCCTGTGGAAATGATTACTCCAATGGACAATTATCTTTGAAGTTCACGCCACACCTTGCTGATCGAAAACCAGCACTGGGAACAAACAGGTGACAGATGTGCAATGATATATAATAGACACCCATGTTGTGTTTGACCAGTCCTTAATTTTTTTGTCCTAAAGATGTCACCATGAGAATACATTTAGCAGAGGAATACTAGTCATACCTCTCAAGTTCTCTGGCAAAGCAACAAATTTGAGACAAACAGATTTAAGCTGAGAACAGTGATGCTGCTCAGCCAGTGCTAAAGTAGTGGCCACAGTATTTATGGCGACATCCTCACACAGCTTGACTTCACAAAGTATTTTAAGCCTATCCAATGCATAGCGGTCAGCAGCAGCAAGCAAATGTTGAGCCATTAGAGTGGAAGCACATTTTGTATTCAGACCAGCTAGCTCTTCCAAGGCAGGTAGGGAATCCCAGTATATGAAATGGAGTAGAGCCTGAAAACACAACAATATGCAAATTTTGCTTTAAGTTGTTAAAAGCTCAATTGGTATGATTACAAAGAGAATGACAATACTAACGTGCATGAGGAACAAATGTGATATACACAGATTCCACATTCTCACTGTAGCATACAGTATTAAACTATTAATCATTAGTTTTGTCTAATTAATTATAAATCACATATAGCAAATCCTTGTGCATGCAAAGATTAAAAAATGAAGATAAAGCCTACAGTAAGATGGCAAGCCCAAGATTGTATGAAAATTAGTTACACAAAACGCGTATATTCTGTGTAGTACGATATCATTGTTGAACATATGTTTTCAGTGTTATCCACACAAATGCATGCTGCACAGAAAATAAGGAACAAACTATGCACTACAATGATTATGTCATTGTCAATGGTGATCATGTTAAATTGATTAAATTTTCTTGTCACTTAATAAGGCTTGTGAATAAAATTTATGTTGTCTTGTATGTCAAAAGTATTTCATCCAACCAATATCACGCAAAAAAAGAATCAACTAGAAAAATGTCATATATAGGATTTTAGTGTTGCGCTTGCTTTTAGGGAGAGATTATGATAAGTAAGAAACACAAGATCCATCAGAAAGCACTTGTGTAATTGGATTTTCTTGTATCATAACTCATCTTAAGGAAACTTCCCATGTTACAGCAATATAGTACAATGTCATCTTTAGTCAACCTCATTAGCATAGAAATAACCAAACACAAGGTAGACAAAAGTGCAGATGAGTATATTCTTGGTTTAACAGCAAAATATAGGAGTATCAAACCCTTCTGAAGTGTCAACAGTAACATAAATAATAACTTTATAATCAATCAAGTGTAGTATTGCAAGTGGCATAAATGTAGACATAAGCTTCAGCAATGGTACTATCTTACCTTGCATTAATCCTGAAAAAATACCTAGTATGAAAGAAAGAAAGCGGCCTAGCCAATCACTATGTGAACTCACCCAAATGATATAGAAAAGTATAGGTGATAATGTTTGACGAAGTAAATTATATAACTTTATCATTAATTGCATATTCCTTCTTAACATAGATCCAAAGGAAAAGCAGTCATATGGTAATTCATCTGTGCAGACTGTGAATATCAATAAACCTATCAAGACAAAAATTCATTCATGCCCTTGAGAAGAACCGTCATTTTTGTGTAGCAACTACATATAAAGTTCAACCTTAAACCTCAAATTATGATGCCACTATCATAGGTAGCTTCATCAAAACATAAAGCTTCTACGAGCAACAGAAACTTTGACATTAACCTCAGAAGTTATTCCCTTGTCGCTCAAGGTAACTTTTGGATAAAGGGGCTTGCCACAAACCCAAGAGACAACTGGCAAGCCTGCACTGAAGTAAACTGGCATTACTATGTATGTAATTTAAGACGTGCAACAAGACAGCATTTACTCCATTAACCAAAGGCCTAGAAAGAGCTTGAACTTGATCAAAAGAAGTAAAGAAACTACAATAACTTCTTAAATAAAGGGGAAAAGAGAAATCCAGTAAACAAGAATTCAAATTAGCCATAATGCATAAGTTAAATGACGAAAGAATCTGAACCACAAAATGTGACAACACCAAATCCAAATTAAGAAGCATAAATACCCTACCTTAAAAACTGGAGTTTCCATGTCTTCGACCTTTATACAATGCATGTTCCTGTCTTTCATCGGACCAAAAAGTTGAGCCCTGAAAACAGGTGAACGAGCTGCAAGGACCAATTTGTGAGCATTGAAAATCTCACCATCAACTTCAAAACTTACATCGGTTCCTTTTCCACTATCTAGAAGCTGGCCAAAATTCTGAGTTATGTTAGAAGATGGCACTGCAATGGTATAAATTTTGGGTCCCTCAGTGTGCGATCTAACAACGCCAACACTACAATTAACTAAGAGACAATCATCTTTAAGATATGCTGATGACTCTAAAGCACTTCTTCTGAAAAAACGCTTATAACCCCTGCATCATTCACAACAAATGCAATATTATTGTAAATGGGCATTCATAGTATAAATTATTGCATTCCTGTATAAAATTCACATAGTGCTATATTGCAGAACATGTAAAAGAAATGTAATTATGCCCTTAAAAGAATGGCCTGTTACCTTATTAAAAGCTCTCTCTTGAAAAAGATGAAAAAAATGTATCATTGATTATCTGAAATGATAAAAAGGAGAAAATTGACAAAACGAACACTGATCATGCTTGACTTAGTTATATCTTTAGCCAGCCAGACATTAATACCTAAAAGAAGCTTCAAATTGTTAATCTGGAGCTTTCAGATGTCTATCAAAAATTATTCAGATGGAATAGTTCTTTAATACAGACTTCAGGAAAATTTTCTAACCTAACCAACTTCACGCTAATGTAACTTATTTTTTAGCATTACCATCTTTAACATTTGAGTTAAGAGGTAGAAAATCTTAATCAAGCAGATAATTAAGTCATTATGATGACAATAATACTAATATTAAGTAACTCAGTTTATGAGCATTACCATTCTCTACAATTTAAGTACAAGGACATCTGAGGATGATTAAGAAAAATCTTATTCAAGAACATAATTAGGTCATTGTGAAATCAATGCTCCCTAATTTATAACCATGGACATTTTCCACGCAGAAACTGATAAAGGACAAGAACATCTTATCCAATAAAATTGTTGAGTAAAGGATAAGTAGATCAGACAATTAGTGAGACCACCAGATTTTACCACACATTTTCCACACAAAGCAACACGAGCTATCAAATAGCATACTCTTACTATTTTAAATGGATCACCAAAATATGCTAATGTTAAGTAGTTCAACTAGAACCATAAAACCCTTAAAACTGACTGAATTATATCATATTATAAAAACAATGAAAAACATCCAGCTAGCAAGCTTGGTAAGACTGGCAAAAGGGTCAAAAACTTAAAACTGTATTTGAATCCTTCCTAGCAAATTTCTTGATTGTCTATAACAAACACCAATCCTCACTCTCCGCACCTCACCTGCATTACATCAGCAATGCATTGTGTTGCACCGGTTCCCATGTTCAGCACCCAGCCACAACTTGCATGTCATATGACCTTGGAAACCATGTTCCATGATGACCTACAACATATCTACCTAAAGCCTAATCTGATGGAGCCATGAATACTTCTCCCAATAGAGCCAGACAAGGGCCTAAGCCTTCTTTTTTGTTTTTGCTTAAGAAAACCCAGAGGATGGGTATTCAGAATAGTAATGTGAGTAAATAAAAGAGAGAGAGAGAGAGAGAGAGAGAGAGAGACAGAGAGAGAGAAGAAGAAGGGGGTGAGGGGGGCAGAGAGATAAGATATTTGCAACAAAATACTCCTAATAATTATCTGAATCAAAGTAGGGTTTGGGTATGGGACAATGTATAAGTAAAGAAAGCCTAAGAACCCTAAAAGAAGGTCAAGACTGAAATTTTTTTAATTTTACATTAATCTCCTGCAATTTACCAGTGATAGTTTTTTTCCTTGGTTTATTCTTTGGAGGCCCCTACTTCAGCTCAAATGAAAGGGGCACCTCTTGGGAGGCATCAGTCCTAACAAAAAAGACCATGATCATTAACTAAATTCTACTGATAAACTGATACTGTGAAATTGTTACTAAAAAGCCAGATGTTGAATCATATAACAGAGCATATTATTCATACCAATTTTCTTCAAATAATGCATTAACACTGATAAGAATAAAACGCTAGTATAGTGGGAGTTTAAACATATCAAGGACTTCTGGCGAAGTGAAGAGAAATTCAAACAAGGGCATATTGTCAATGTGAACAGAAACTAATATAAATATTACTAGAACCTTCCAACTTTCACCTGTAAACAAGGGCATATTGTCAAAGTGAACAGAAAAAAATATAGTCTATGAACAGATTACTAGAACCTTCCAACTTGCAAACACCTCTTAGGTTAATCAGGTAAACCACACTTTTTCCTATATCAGAACAGACTTTCACCTGTAAGTCATGTGAATATAAATATTTCACATTGTCAGAATTTCAAAAAGTAAAGGATTACTTTTTTAAACTCATGATCATCTTTTACAGTGAAAAAATTCAACATCCATGACCATCAAGACAAAATTTTCACTTAACAATTATTTGGTCATAGCTTGAGCTTAAAAGAATGAAGTGCGCAAGTACTGAGATGTCTCAAACAGAACCATGAACTGCAAGAATTTCCAAGCACACAGTCCAAATAAGAAAACAAGTGAACAAATAAAATCGATCAAATTCACCATGCACTAATCAGTTCAAGAATCAACGCATCCTTTCTTTTGTGTTGCTACCTCATTCAGTAATTAACATTTTGATAACATCCACCCTCAGACAGCCATCTTCTTCGGATACAAACTAAATAAATGAAACTATAATTCACAACCAAGGTAATCACTAACGACTCATCGATAGCCTAGTTAAAAGAAGAAAAAAAAAAACTTATCCCTAGAAACTAATTATGTCAATTTTATTAAGATGTGTTCTGCATATTTAAGAACGATCTACAAGATCCCAAATCAAAGAAAAAATACATCAAACTAAAACCATCCCAAGAATCATAAATAAGTTATCCAACAAGAAAGAAACGATCGAAAGCATAATTCACACGACACGCCAGCCCAACTCACCACATGCTGCCGCGGTACTTGAGAGTGTAAGGACCGCCCTCCAGCGTTCTCCCAAAGTGGCTATGAACCTTGTGCTGCTCCTTCCCGCTCTGATCCAGCAGCGTGAGCTCGAAAAGCGCCCTCACGTCGGTCCCCTCGCTCGCGAGGGCGATGAACAGCGACACGTACGCCGCGCCGTCCTCCAAGCTCTTCCCGTCAGGGTAGAAGTAGATGGCCCAGTCGTAGCCCCCCACCGTGAACGTGTCCGACGCCGTGTACTTGCCGATGCCCATCCCCTTGAGCAGCGAAAAACCGGAGATCCTAAAGTGGTGGGAGCCGTTCACCGTGTCGGTGATGGACGTCGACGCCGTCTCCGTCGGCGGCTGATTAGGCGCCGAGGGGTGGGAAGAAGACGAGGAGGACATCCGGGAGGAGGTGCCTCCTCTGTATACCCTGCCGCTACCCATCTTGAAGGGCTCAGAACGACTGGATCGGCGGCCCCAATCGATCTAGGGTTCCGGCGAAAGAGAAATTGCCGAGGAAGGCAGAATCAATTGAAGCCCAACGGACCTAGGGTTTTGCTGTGGGAGATCGGGGGATTGCGATCTCACGAAATTAGGGTTCGAATCGACGACGGCTAAGGAAAAGGAAAGGGTAAGGGAGCGTCTATCGAGGTCGAGAGGGGAGAAGTCGGTCGAGAGAGAGGAAGAGGAGGTTGTGGGGCAATTAATAGCCGTCGGGATAGAACGAAGGGCGATACTTTTTGTACCCGTCCCTACGCAACCCTCTTTCCCACCTTCCCTGTGAATGGATTATTGGGTGGGGCCCATAATGAGTCATTGTCTCATCAACCCCCCCTCGTTGTTTTCAGTAAACGGGCGGTCGCTTTGTCGGGTAAACGTTACTGGTGGGAAAAGAACGTTGTAGAAGAATATCTCGCAAGGGAAACGAGCATGGGATGCGTCCTCGTTTATGTTCTCACGTGTTTGGTGACGTACATTAGAAACTTTACGTGTTGCGATGATAAACTTCAGAGACCAATAGGCTATAACGGGCTGGACTTTTCATCGGGCCCATCTTAATAGTGATGTAATAACTCCTTATATTTTATGTCGTATTTGACTTTACCTTATTTAATTAAAATATTTATCGATTTGAATTTTTTTTTAACCTTAATACTTTGATCAACTCGCACGAGCAAAATTTTGCAAGATTGTTGGAAGTTTACGGATGGAAAAGTCATTTCATTCACATTCAAGAGAGATTAGTCGTTTGGAAAAGGTCACATTATAATTTTCTTACCGCAAGCCTACAAAGTGGTACCATTTACCGATAAGCATTTTAAAATCATCTTTGATACTTGTTACCATTTTTATACCGTGAATTGGGAATCGATGCAACTTAGTCTTATCTCGAATATATAAGATTGACTTGATAGATCCTTATGGTGGTTAGTGTCGAGTATAAGCTAGTAGGAGCGATCCCGAAGTGATCTTTGAGCCTCCGATATCATTCTGAGGCTAGGTTGGGTAAGCTCCGTCTCCTCGAAGGTCTTACAACAAAGGTCAAAATTAGGAAAGATTTTCTGACTCAACCTCTTTAACAATCAAGTTAGTTTTGTGAAATAAAAATAGTATGGGCTTTTGGGTATAATCTTCGGTCTTTGTTTAGGTATTGGGGATTGATATTTATACTTGAAAAACCAATGAATGAATCACATCCAACGAGCAGCATATTCCTACAACCTTTTGTAGCCCATTTATGTGATGGGTTGGTTTGTACGACCTCCAACAGTGCATTATCGATAAAGAATGATTAGGGAGTATTACCTACAAGCCCTGACACCTAATAGGGTTGAGTCGAAAATTTTCTCGCGGGTGACAAACCAAGGGAGGCACAGGTTGACTCGAACCATTGCCCTCGACAACCAATCTATATTGTCTCCTTTGAGTTACAATCTACGATGGTCGACAGGTTGTTGCTCCACTGTCGATCGTGGAGGAGAGGACCTATGCATTGTGTCTTTTACGTCAACTTCTCGATGGTGATAAGCTGATGGATTATGATGGTTGCCATAATATTTCCTAGCAATACTAAAGATAAGTCTCACGATAGTGTTCTTGATATTGAGAAATTTTTATCGACATAAATAAGTAAATTCTTATCGAGAAATTGTTTACTTGATTACATTGGTAAATAATAAGGCATACGTGTTAATTTCTCATTGCATGTGCTCACTATTTCATCCTGATTATGTTTTAGAAATATAATGTTATTGGTTTATTAAATTGTATTAGTAACAATTTTTTAAGAATATACTCCTATCTTGTAAAATTTATGGATATACACATTCTGTAAGTTAGTAAATTTGTTTAGAGATAGTGTGGTGGAAATATCAGTGCCACATGGCTGCCACATCAACGGACAACGGTGTTAAAGTTAATTTCGTATGATTGCTACATCTTCCGAAAACAAAAACAAAAAACAAAATTTCTCGCGAATTCGCTTTCTAATGTACGTCACTATAGAGGTAAACAGACGTGGAGCCCATAGGAGCAAAACCGCCCACAAAATGTTCGAATGCCTGCCGAGACTCGTCTCCTATCACTATAGAGGTAGTAAACTGTTTTGGGAGGTTTTATACTGCCGCATTCCGAGTCTCCGGCCTCGAAAGGAGGGTGGTAGCTTATTCTGTCATTCAAATCCGAGAGAGAGAGAGAGAGAGAGAGAGAGGAAATTGGTTGGTGCGGTAGGGGACGAAGAGGTGGTAGACTTCGAGCCCGATGAAGATGATCTCATGGACAAGAAGGCCGGCGCTGCCGAGGCCGACCCCTCGCCTGCACCCAAGCTCCGATCCACGATCGCCGGAAACGCCTTGGGCCCGAGGAAGACCAAAGGCAGAGGCTTCCGCGAGTCGGAGCTAGGGATTTCGATTCCCTCGAGTCCGATGGCGGTCCCGATCCTCAACGGTGCATGCTTGAAGAAAACCCTTTTATTATTTAATATCTAGGATTTTTGGATATGGAGTTTCTCTTTATTATTTATCTTTATGCTTCTGTTGCATTGGAGGTTTTGTTAGTTCGATCATTTTAGGGTTTATTCATCTGAGTTTTTGTCAATGCATTGTGTTTAAAGTAGACGATTTTGATTTCGTTTTATTTAGTTATTGGAATTTTGCTTATCATCTTCATACACTTACTTAGTTCATGGAAGTAGGAGATTTGGTACTCACACTTCGTTGAGAATTTAGTGTTTGCCATTCTGCTGGTAGTCATTAGAACTATGTCACAAAAAAAGGAACAACATGGAGTTAATGAAGTTATCATGTTTGGTAGTTAAATGCCTGGTCGAATGTTATGCTTGTAATCTACACAGTAGTAGGTGGCATACACTTCAACTTTGTGTGTATATATGATGACAATTATAGGTGGGATTTTTAAAGAGTTTTTAGGGCGAAACATGCATTTCCTTCCTGCCCAAGCTACCACAGTGTCCGTTGTACTCGGATGTGTGACATTGTTAATAATCATTTTAACATTGAAATTTGAACTTTTTCACTCTATGAGCTGAAGCAATATATACAAATCAAGCCCTCAACATGGTCAAATCAATAAAATGAAGCTCCACATGTTTTAAGTCTATAGGTTTCAGTCTGTTCCATCTGACCATTTTGATACTAAGGAATAAACCAACAACTCCTTCATGAATGCCTACACTTTCATGTTTCTTTCAAGTTTTTTAATTATTTCTTAATAAACTATTATATTCAAAATTTTCCTATTTTATCATAGATTATGATCTCTATGTGTAATTAAAAATTCTAAAATAGAATAAATTAAGACATCCTTGTTGGTGCAATAATATAAAAATTATCCTTGAATGAAATCATAAATAGGTTCAAATTATTTTAAATTAAAATATGGAGTTTAGAAAAAAAAATCCGAAGGCACACTAGCATTGTCATAAGCATATTTTTCAGTTTTGTATGAGCCTCTAATAAGAAACCACTAAGTTACAACCATATGGATTTTTTTACTAGCATGACCTTAAAGAATCAGAAGATGTGTGAAAAGTAGAAGAATTGAAAACTCAAAAGAACTGAATATGATAAGAAGGTAAAAAGTTAAAATTTTCTCCTTTTTTTTTTCCTTTTTCTTTAATTTTTACTGAAATTTCTTTTACCTTCTTGCTTGATGTGGAAGATACTTTTATGCACTTGTCCATCCAATGGAGTGTCAACGAGTGACATAATGATCCATTTGTGCATGCACGATGAATGAGTCATACGTGCGCCTGCATCACACACTATAGTATCATTGGTAGAAAGGTAAATATGTGTTTCCCTCTAAAAACTCTAATAATCCCCTACAAATATAAATTTTCTTTCAAACAAATAAACAAATAAAATTAATGATAAAATAAAAGCTTCTCATTCTTCTGTATAGTCAATGAATATCTACATAACTATCATAAATGAAATAGAGTGAACTATGTTCCTTTGACCAAGACTTTAACTAAAACACAGTATGAAACTAGGAGCAGTTGCATCTTACATGCAATCAACAATGCTCGTTGTTGTTGGCATGCAAGTGTCTTACAAGTGCCACATGACTCTTCTCCAATGTCTCTTCCTCATCCAGCAAAAGGGTAAAAGAAAATTTAGGAATATCATAGAGAAACAAAGAAAGAAAAAGGAGATAATTTTAACTAAGTTAATCTTTTTCTACTATTTGATTTTTTAATTTTCTAATTCTTTCATTGATTATGCTCTTGGTGTTCGATCCGCTTTTGATTCTTCTCGGTCGTGCTCGTAGAAGAATCAACCTCATAGAAGAATTGACCTAGTTATATATTGGGTGATTTTTTGTCAAACACAATAATGGGGTTGATGCGATTCCTTGTCTTCTTGTGCATGTCTGATGAGAAATCACTGATGGATTCTTTTACGAGCATGATCATGAAAAATCGGAAGACATTTCAGTACTGACAACATAATAAGTGAAAGAGTTGAAAAATCGATAGAACCTAATATAGAAAATGATTGGAAGTCAAATTTCTCTCCTTTCCCTTCTTTATTTGCTTCTTATTTGTCTTAGATTTTCTTCTACGTTTGCTGGATGGGGAATAGACTTTTATAACCTATTCCAATTAATGGAAGAGTGTCATGTGAAACTTGAAGGTACAAGATAGTAGTGCCAAGTGTTGTTGCATGCACCAAGGTGCGATGACCCTTGGTTCCATATTATATGAGGGCTAGTTGAGGTCTAGGTGAAGGGAACATAATTCAAAACCTGAATCATTCTGTTTTCTTCAATTGGATGCTTCACTGAACAAGGATAATTCTTTGAAAAAACAATTAGTTGCGTGAGCAGTTTTTATCTTATTATTTATTTTATCAGTTATTCATTTGTTTATTTGTTTGAAGTAAAATTTGTGTTTTGTGAGGATTCCAAGTGTTTTTAGTGGGAAACATAGATTTGTCATCTTACCCATTCTATTGTAGTGCACGATGTATGCACATTGACAATTCAGACATCATACATGCATGAGTGGACCATTCTGCCACTTATCACACCTTGCGTGCATGCAATAACACTCGTCTTGGCTGTCACATTAGTGCCATGTGGGATTCCTCCATTGGTTGGAGAGGCTATAAAATTCTCTTTTCCATCAAGGAGAAAAGAGTCTGTTTACGGCAGTGTCGAAGATACTTTGAGGGCTTCTGGTTGTATGATTAAGCTGAATACAGATGTTTAGTGTTGTAAGTTTGGAAGAAATTTTCAAATTTACACTAAATGAAGTATTCGCCTTTTCCCTATCATGAAAATGTTTAGTTTGATTGGATATTTATAACCAATGTAAAATATATGTGGAGTTTAATGCTCAGCATACATGTGCTGATATTCTTTGATCTCATGAACGGTAAGAAAAACTACCATCTGCATGTTACAAGCCGGCAACACTGAGATTTAACAGCAATGAGCAACATATCATATAACTAACTCATACCAAGAAAAACAGTTTGTATGTTCTTCTTGCAACTGTTGGCGATTGTAATAAAAATTGGACATGAGATTTTATGCTTCTGGAAGAATCCCAAATATGGTTTTCATCATCTCATGCTTGTATATCAGGTTATATATATTTACATATTTTGTACTGGAATTGTTTTGGGCAATGCCCGTCTCCTCTGCAGCTTGTGCTAGAAGATTATTTCTTGATGCTGCTTGTGTTTGTTAATTTTGGTTTCATGAAGAATATATAATAACTTACACAATTGTCAAACAAGTTGTATTTGTTTTTCTGATAATGCATGACATTTTGATGTTAGCATATCTTAATATTATCCCCAATCACTATCCCATGTGTGATTTTTCATAGGATGAAGCTATTATTGGAAAGTAAGTATTACAAACACTTTTCTTTTTGTTGTGACAGCTATTGAGGGGTGGATTATACTGGTCACCAGGGTCCATGAAGAGGCACAGGAGGATGATCTGCACAACGCCTTTCATCAATTTGGTCAGGTCAAAAAATTGCATCTAAATCTTGATCGTGGCACTGAATTTGTCAAGGTAGTATAACAGTTCTCATTAACTTTGTGAAAACAGTCATTGTGTAACCATCTTTAATCCTTGTAAATATTACTATGTAGTCTCTTTTGATCTTTTTTTCTTTAAAATTGCCGGAGATAAAAACAAAAGTGCTTAACCACTAACTTTATTTTTTTGGATAGTTTTGGGACTATAATACTTCTGTAGACATAACTGTTAATATAGAGAAATATTGGATGTACCAGTATTCAACTTTTTAATCGTTTGATCTGACGGATAGTTAAATCAAATTTTGACAGTGGCATATGGAGCTATAGTGTGCAACAACGGACACAATGGGGTACTCTCTGGCTATGAAGCACGAACAGGCTATATATATATATATATATATATATAGCCTCGTGATTCTTGAGGGTAAGGATTGTGAATTGGTTGATTCGTTGAAGTCGAATAATAGATGTCTTGATGCTCCAAACAGAAGTTAACAATACTTGGCTATAAGATTCATCTTACTAGTGTGTCGGTGCGGCCAACGACGTGGTACGTGTCGTTCCTACCAATATATCATGTGTTGGTATGATTGCAACACAAAAAAATATATAAAATAGCTTCAAAAATTTTTAAAAATAAAAAATTAGAAATAAATATAAATTTGATATAATTTTAGAAAAAATAATCTAAATTAAGAAAGAATAACAATACATATTTTTCTAGAGTTTTGAGAAGTAGTTTATAGTAGATTTCTAGAATTTGAATTGTACGTTTAGAACAAGGAGTAATGAGTTAGAGAGAGTCAAAGGAGAAAGAATGAGCGGATAGAAAGGGTTTTTTATTGAATTCAATGAGATCTTTATAAAAATCAATTAATCATTTAAAATGCTTGCATTACTTTTCACTACTACTTGTCACTATTTGTGTAGCTTATTTTAAATTAAAGTCTTTGTACGTTCAGTTTGTATTTTGCTTACTTATTTCGGGTTATGCCTTTATTTAATTCAATGAGAGCTTCAACGAAGCACAAGCTACAATTACAACACTCGATGGATCCGAGCTTCGTACGCAAGCAATTTTTGTTGATCGGGCATTTAGTAGAGAAGGTAATAATATTATATATGTTGGGCTGATAGCCCATATTCAGTCCATAGCCCACACCCCCTCTTAACCTAACCCTAATTAAGATTAGGGGGGTATGATGGCTGCGTTTTAGAAGCAGAAAAATGCTATAAAAAGACAGCAACGAGGCAGATCTTGAGGGCCACGAGATTCCAAAGAGAAGAAGGAGAACAAGACAGAAAAGGAACAGAAAGAAAGGGAAGAAGACAAAGACAACGCAGAGAGACTGTTCTCAATCATCTAACAGTGTTCTCATCTCATGTTAGATCAAATCTACAGTAGACTCTTGCTGTGATTACTTGGGGAGGTTTTAGATATTGTGGGCAGTGACGTGATCCTTGTATCCCAGTTATTCTCTTGTGGTTGTTGCTAGGGTTTTGGGCAAGAGATTGAGATTTGTATATTCATTATTCTCATAGTGGATTATCTTTAGTTTGCCCCATGGTTTTTACCCTTAACATTGAAGGGGTTTTCCACGTATATCTTGGTGTTCTGTTTGATTGTGTTTTCATTTTATTCCGCTGCGTATTATGGTCTTCTAGTATTTGTTCATATACAAAGGTTATTCCTCTTTATATCCCCATCAACTGGTATCAGAGCGGGGTTTTGGTGATTTAATTTTTGTATTTGAACATGGAGGCCAGTAATATTTCTCGCATGATTAGTTTGAATGGAAACAATTGGATGATATGGAAATCAAGAATGGAAGATATCTTGTATTGCAAAGATTTTTATGGACCTTTGCAAGGGGATAGTACAAAACCTACAACTATGACAGATGATGAGTGGAAGAGGTTAGATCGAAAAACAATTGGGTTTATTAGACAATGGTTTGATGATAGTGTCTTTCACTATATTTCTACTGAAATTTCTACATATTCTCTTTGGAAAAAATTGGAAAGTCTCTATAAAAGAAAAACAGTTGGCAACAAAGCTTTTTTGATCAGAAAACTTGTGAACCTAAAATATAGAGAGGGTGCTTCTATTGCTGAGCATTTAAATGAAATGAAGAGTATTACTAACCAGTTATCCTCTATGAAAATGTCTCTTGATGATGAGTTACAGGCATTGTTACTTCTCAGTTCATTACCAGAAAGTTGGGAGACATTGGTGGTTTCCCTTAGTAATTCTGCGCCAGATGGTATTGTCACTATGAGTTAAGTAACAAGCAGTTTGTTGAATGAGGAGTTGAGAAGAAAGAGTTCAGCAACATCTCAGAATGATTCACAGGCACTTATCTCAGAGAATAGAGGAAGGTCAAAGTCTAGAAGCAGTTCACGTATGGGTAGAAGCAAGTCAAGATCAAGAAAAGATATTGTTTGCTATAACTATGGTGAGAAAGGACATTACAAGAACCAATGTAAGCAACCTAAGAAGAACAAGAAAAAGGGAAAAGAAGTGGAGTCTACAGAGTCAAAGGATAATACTACAGTTATAGTGTAGGGTGGTGATTATTTGATTTTGTCTCCTTCTGATGATATTTTTTCTTGTGTGTGTCAGGATCTTGAGTGGGTGATTGACACAGGTGTTTCTTACCATGCTACACATCGGAGAGAGTTTTTTGCTACATACAGGTCTGGAAACTTTGGTGTTGTCAAGATGGGCAACTATGGCACAACAGACATCATTTGCATGGGTGATATCCATTTAAAGACCAACCTTGGCTGCAAGTTGGTACTTAAGGATGTGAGGCATGTGGTTGACTTGAGGCTGAATTTAATTTCAGTTGGAAGACTAGATAATGAAGAGTATGAAAGCAGATTTCACAAAGGGCAATGGAAGCTCAGTAAGGATTCTCTTGTTATAGCTAGTGGAAAGAAATGTCATACTTTGTACAGGTTGCAGGCTAAAGCTTATGGTGAGCAGTTAAATGCTACAAAGAAAGACTTCAATATGGAGTTATGGCATAGGCGATTGGGACACATGAGCGAGAAGGGGCTGCAAGCTCTTTCCAAGAGAGAGGTATTACCAGATCTCAGAGGTATACATCTGAACCCTTGTATTGATTGTTTGGCTGGTAAACAACATAGAGTTTCATTTGCTAGTGTTGCTTTGTCTAGAAAAATGCATGCCTTAGACCATGTTTATACAGATGTATGTGGTCCTTTGAGGATAAAAACTCCTGGTGGATCTGTTGATGTTCTTGGTATAAGTGGTGCACTTTATTTTGTCACTTTTATAGATGATTTTTCCAGAAAAGTTTAAGCTTATGCTTTGAAGACCAAAGATCAGGTTATTAATGTCTTCAAAGAGTTTCATGCCAGGGTTGAAAGGGAGACGGAAAGCAAATTGAAATGCATAAGATCAGATAATGGTGGTGAGTATACGGGATTGTTTAATGACTATTGCAAGTCACATGGGATCCAACATGAGATGACAATTCCTGGTACACCTCAGCATAATGCAATTGCAGAGAGGATGAACCGCACCATCATGGAAAAGATCAGATGTATGCTTTCACAAGCCAAGCTACCCAAAAGGTTTTGGGATGAGGCTTTGAGGACTGTAGTTGATGTGATCAACTTATCACCATGTACAACCCTAGATGGTGATGTTGCAGAGCATGTATGGTCAGGGAAAGATGTTTCCTACAAGCATTTGAGAGTGTTTGGTTGTCGTGCATTTGCACATGTTCCAAATAATGAGAGGTCCAAGCTAGATGGTAAGTCTAAAGAATGTATTTTTCTTGGTTACTCACATGATCATTTTGGTTACAGGCTTTGGGATCCAGAAAAGCAGAAGGTATTCAGAAGCAGAGATGTGGTCTTCTTTGAGGATCAAACCTTTGAGGATTTGAAGAAGAAGGCACCAGCCAAGACTTCTGCAGAAGGATTAGCAGATTGTGACCCAGTTATTCCTCTAGTATATCAGGGTGATGGGGGAGATGTGCAGGAAAATAGTGTAGAGCCTGATGTTGATTTACCTGCAGGACATGTTGAGCAAGAAGAAGTAGGAGAGCAAGTTCCCGCAGAACCTCAGTTGAGAAGATCTTCTAGACAACGTCAACCTTCCAGAAGATACTCTACAGATGAGTATGTGATGCTTACTGATGCAGGTGAACCAGAGAGTTACCAGGAAGCAGTTGAGAGTGAGTAGAAAGAGAAGTGGTTAGTTGCTATACAGGAAGAGATGGATGCTCTTCAGAAGAACCACACTTATGATTTGGTGCTGCTACCAAATGGAATGAAGGCCTTGAAGAACAAGTGTGTTTTTAGGTTGAAGACTCAAGAATATTGTTCTCAACCAAAGTACAAAGCTAGATTGGTTGTGAAAGGCTTTGGTCAAAAGAAAGGTATTGACTTTGAAGAGATATTTTCTCCTGTTGTTAAAATGTCTTCTATTCGTGTTGCTCTTGGTATTGCTGCTAGCCAGGACTTGGAGGTTGAGCAGTTAGATGTGAAGACAGCTTTCCTTCATGGTGATTTGGAGGAGGAAATTTATTTGGAGCAACCAGAAGGCTTCAAAGTCAAATGTAAAGATAATTTTGTCTGCAAGTTAAAGAAAAGCTTGTATGAGCTAAAGCAAGCTCCAAGACAGTGGTACAGAAAGTTTGATTCATTTATGACAGAAAATGGATACAAAAGAACGGCTTTAGATTATTGTGTGTACATCAAATGGTTTGGTTAGGATTTTATTATTCTATTAATTTATATTGATGACATGCTTATTCTTGGGAAAGATATGTCTAAAATTGATAGGTTGAAGAAGGAACTGAGTGAGTCTTTTGCAATGAAGGACATGGGGCCAGCAAAGCAAATACTAGGCATGCAGATTTCTCGTGACAGGAAAAACAAGAAGATTTGGTTGTCACAGAAGAAATACATCGAGAAGGTATTGGAAAGATTCAGTATGAGCAATGCAAAACCAGTTGGTTCTCCTCTTGCAGGTCACTTCAAGTTGTGCTCAAAACAGAGTCCGTCAAGTGATGAGGAGAAGGAGAAAATGCAAAAGGTTCCTTATGCTTCAGCAGTTGGAAGTTTAATGTATGCAATGGTATGTACGAGGCCAGACATCGCATATGCAGTGGGTGTTACTAGCAGATTTCTTGCAAATCCAGGTAAAGAGCATTAGGCAGTAGTGAAGTGGATTTTTAGATATCTCAGAGGGAGCTCTAAGGTTTGTTTAAGCTTTGGAGGTGGACCACCTATGTTGACAGGTTACACAGATGTAGATATGGCAAGAGATATATATACGAGAAAGTCTACTTCAGGTTATGTACTTACTTTTGCAGGGGGGAGCTGTGTCATGGCAATCCAAGTTACAAAGGTGTATTGCTCTCTCCACCACAGAAGCAGAATATATTGCTGCTACAGAGGTATGTAAAGAAATGTTATGGATGAAAGAATTCTTACAAGAATTGGGGCTGAAACAGGAAAATTATGTGGTGCATTGTGATAGCCAGAGTGTCATCCATTTGTGTAAGAACCCAATGTTTCATTCCAAGTCAAAGCATATAGATGTCAGATACCACTGGATTCGAAATGTATTTGAAGAGAAGCAGTTGTAGCTTCAGAAAATTCATACAGATTACAATAGAGCAGACATGTTGACGAAGACCTTACCAAAAGAAATACAGGAGATATGCTGACAGTTGGTCGGCATGGCTTCACATTGAGGAGTCGGGACAGCCTCCTTTATGGGCTGAAGGGGGAGGTTGTTGGGATGATAGCCCATATTAAGCCCATGTGGGCTAGGGCAGCCCACAGCCCACACCCCCTCTTAACCTAACCCTAATTAAGATTAGGGGGGTGTGGTGGTTGCGTTTTAGAAGCAGAAAAAGGCTATAAAAAGGCAGCAACGAGGCAGATCTTGAGGGCCACGAGATTCCAAAGAGAAGAAGGAGAACAAGGCAGAAAAGGAAGAGAAAGAAAGGGAAGAAGACAAGGACAACGCAGAGAGACTGTTCTCAATCATCTAGCAGTGTTCTCATCTCAGGTTAGATCAAATCTACAGTAGACTCTTGCTGTGATTACTTGGGGAGGTTTTAGATATTGTGGGCAGTGACGTGATCCTTGTATCTTAGTTATTCTCTTGTGGTTGTTGCTAGGGTTTTGGACAAGAGATTGAGATTTGTATATTCATTATTCTCATAATGGATTATCTCTAGTTTGCCCCGTGATTTTTACCCTTAACATTGAAGGGGTTTTCCTCGTATATCTTGGTGTTCTGTTTAATTGTGTTTCCATTTTATTCCGCTGCGTATTATGGTCTTCTAGTATTTGTTCATATACAAAGATTATTCCTCTTTATATCCCCATCAATATATACTTATAATATCAGTATCATATTTAAACAAATTATCAGCAGCATCTTCCAAAACTTCATATTAGAAGCTGAAAGTTGATTATTATTCTGTTCGTCTGCATTTTCAATTGCGTGATTTCTTTTCTTCAAAGTTGACTTCTCCCTTCAACATAACATCATCTTCCGTTCCCTTAATATCCACCCCACAACCCAGATCCTTCCTTAAATAACATTTGCTAGGAAACATCGTGTGACACTAATTTAAATCTTTAATTTGCATAATTATCTAACCATCTTTTAAGTGGAGATTTATACTTCCAAATTTTTATGCACTCTGGTTCTTGTTGATCTGCCAAAATATGTTATTGTAATTTCTGTTTCAGGATGATCAGACTCGAGTATTGGAAGTCCATATGACAATTGCATTTCTTCTCACAGTGGAGAATCTCCACGTACTCATCGATCATGGAGCCCGCCGAGGAGGTATTTAGGCGGCTTTCTTGTGTGTGTTCTTTTGGATGTTGTCTTTTACATCCCAGATTTATTTTTTTAAAATATTATTTTATTATTTATAATTTATATAAAAAAAATTATTTATGAATTTAAATCTTTATATTTATAATATTAAATATTTTATTAACTAAAAAAATCATATCATAAGTGACGAAAAATCTTTTTCATCCTACACCTCATATCTATTATAAAGTAATAGATTATTTTAAAAATAAATATAATATAAATATATATCAGCATAAAAATAATTTTTAATATTTGTAAAACATATATAAATATTAATAATTTAATATGAAATGATAATATATTAATTTATTATAAAACTTATGTATAAAAATTAATGATAATTTTTATGTAATAAATAAGATTTTACATCTAGTCAAATGTAATACATAATAACAAACACATATATCACATCTAATGATATACTCATTCAACAATGGATGTCATACTCCACAGGATAGATTCATCCTAACAACAGATGGAGTGGTATCCTTTATCTGCTCAAGTGGAGACACATTCCTCCCAACAACAAGTGGAGGAACTATCTAATCGTCATATTTGATGGCTCACTAATCCTCGGAATCACCCTACATGCCTTTTGGCATAGATACATAAATAACTATTATCATTCGTTTACATTCATCCATTTATTTATGCATACATTCAAAAAATAGTATGATAAAGTATTATGAGATACCATGTTTGATGTATAATATGCTCGACTATGTCCCTCGGTGATTTTGCAGGGTAATGGATCATAACTCCTTTCATAAGTTACACTCATAATGTGGACCACTAGCATAAGTGCATATACTATATGATAACAATCATATCAATATCATAAACTTAAAAAAAATAAAAAATTAATAATTATTTTCAAAATAAAACATTCAGATAAAACTTTTAAGTTTATCAAATCATTAAGACATGAGACATTAATCTCTCAATAGTAGTTAATCAATTAGAACCCTAATTGAAATAGTCGAATTGATTTGAACCAAATTCAATTCGACTAGGATCTAGCTGAACCAATCCCAAATCCTTATAGAATTGGTTTGGAATCACCTTAGATTAGTCTAATTTAGATTTGATTGATTTTGATTATGTCAAGTGAGTTTAAACTAGTCAAGTAAATCCAGAATCACCTTAAACATTAATGAGCTCAAACCAATAAAATGAGAGAAAATTAAATTATATCATATAGTGCTAGCCCAACTGAATTGACCTAGTAGAGTCTTAGATGAGTCATGTGCGTTGCACGTGCTTATCCAAAATAATATTTGATTAGGATCTAACGGAATCAATATCAAATCCTTATAGAATCGATCATGAATTATCTAGATTTTATTGATTTTAATTAGGTCTTAAAGTAGTTAAGTTGATTTGCAATTACCCTAAAGTAGGTTAAACCATTCAAACCTATTTGATTAAATCAATTAATGGAGAAAAAATTAAACTATATCATATAATGCTAGTTTAAAATGAACTGATTCACATGAGTATTAGATGAGTCATGTACGTCGCATGTGCATGTCCCAAGCTGGATAGAGGAGTGATGATATGTCAACACTAATCACATAGTTGGATGGGCCTAACATTGCAGACTAGGATGAGCCTCCCTCACAAATTGGGCTAAGCTTTACCTCTAAACTGAGCCACACCTAGCTCGCAGGTTGGATTGTGCTTAGACATATGAGTTGAGGTCATATCTGACCACATAGATTGGGTTGTACTTGGCCATATGGGTTGGGTCGCATCTAACAATATAGGCTGAGATGTACATGGCCACATGAGCTAGGTTTTGCCTGGTCACATAGGATGGGTCATATCTGGCCACAAGGGTTGGGTCGACCCGATCTAGTAGATCAACCTGACTCAAATCATATCATAATTAGACTCCTCTTATTAAATTAGAATTTAATATATTAAATTATTAAAGAATAACTTAAATCTATAAATTAAATAATTTAAATTCATGATCTTAAATTTGAAACTAATTAAATCATAAAAATTCATAAAACATAAATATATCTAATTAAATAAAGTAGAACTACTAAGTTAATCCAAAAATAAAAATTATTATAATTAAATGAATCTTGAAATTCGATTAAGCTTAAGAGATCATTATAAATCAAATAATCATTTTAACATCACAAATCAATTATCATTATATATTAATAATAAATTTTTAAAAATAAGACATTATTATGCACCATAAAAATCTGAATAAATAAGTAATAATTTAAATTTTATTTTATTTTCATATACAAGGATAGAAATATAATATATATATTTCTTATGGTTCACACATAAAAATGGAATATAAACTATTTATTTAATAAAAATCACATCATTCATTAAGAAATAAATTAATTAATAATTTAATTAATTGATAAAATTCTTAACTTATTCATATGATTAAAGAAATTAATTTTAATTATTTTATTAATCATACTATACAAATAAGAAAATTAATAATTTAAATAAAAAAAATATTATTTATAAAAAAAATAATTTATGTCATTCATCAAGTACAAATAAGGTTGCACACTGAGTGCCTTTTCTCTCTCCCAAAATTTCTTTTTAATGCTTTTTTGTGCCTGCTTTAAAGCTTTAGTCGAAACCTCGGATTGGTGTTTTAACAGCTGAAATACCAAATTCGAAGGTCAGAGGTTGAGGGTTCATTTTACAAAATTTTGGAAATGTCAAATAGTCTAATTGGTAAAATGATATTTAGGGTTGAGTTAATAGTATCTTTATCAAACTATATCTTTAGTCACTTTCCCACATAAGTTGATTTTCGTCGATTATCATATGAGCCACTCCTTAAATGGTTCTTTTTTTTTTTCCTTCTAATATCAAACTTTATAGTGATAAATTGTTTAGATATATTAAGAAATAAGTTGTTCAGATAAGAACGTTCTGAAGCCCGAAGCAACTAAGAATATTATAAGTTTGCTTTTGCTCCTATTGTATAAATAAATCCACATCCTGTCATCGATATGTCTTCCTATATGCTCCTCGTCGCCGGCTCGCTGCCACCCTCGACTTGTTTTCTCCGCGACGCTTGTGCTTATGCATGCGGAAACCACCACAAGCAAGATTTGTATGGACGTGGCCGTCAAGAAGTGGATGAAGACCGTGGAGAAGCTCGTGGTGTTGGCCTGTGCCGCCTTCGCTGCCTCGTCTTTGTTCCTGTTGTGCTCCCTCTGCTTCCGCTTCTGGGAGGCGGTGGCCGGTGGGGCCCTGGTGGGCGGCGATAGGTCGCAGGGTTGGGGAGTACAGCAAGTGCTGAAGGGCGAGGAAGACAGAGGAGGAGGAGGAGGAGGAGGTGCCGATGGCTGCGATCTGTTCGATGGAAAGTGGGTGCAGGACGAGAGCTACCCACTGTATGAATCCAAGAACTGTGCGTTCATCGACGAGGGATTCCGGTGTGCCGAGAACGGAAGGCCCGATCGACTCTACACACAGTGGCGGTGGCAGCCCGCCCGTTGCAATCTCCCCAGGTCGTCTCTCTCTACGGTGAAGAATGATTTGGTTTGGGTGGAAGGGAAGCCAACGAATGGTTTGCCGAGTCAACACCATTCCGTCGACACGATGAACTCCATCTAATACATTGAATTCCAATCTGTCGTTGATGCGTGCAGATTCGATGCCAAGCTGATGCTGGAGAAGCTACGGAACCGTCGGCTGGTCTTTGCCGGCGACTCCATTGGGAGAAACCAGTGGGAGTCTCTCCTCTGCATGCTGTCTTCAGCCGCCTCTGCGAACGACGACTCCGTGTACGAAGTCAACGGGCAGCCCATCACCAAGCACAAGGGGTTCCTGATATTCCGGTTCAGGGACTACAACTGCACCGTGGAGTACTACCGAGCCCCCCACCTGGTGTTGCGAAGCCGGCCACCCCCTGACGCGCCGTCGCCTGTTAAGAGCGTGCTCAGATTGGACGTCATGGACCGGAAGTCCGCCGGGTGGAGGGATGCCGACGTGCTGGTCGTCAACACCGGCCACTGGTGGAGCCATGAGAAGACCATCGGAAGGTACGTACGCTATGTCTAATAAGCTTTTGTTTACGGGAGAATAACGTAGTTTTGAATGCCCTCCATTGTGCTGTGTGCTGTGAAGTGGATGCTATTTCGAGGAAGGGGGGAAGGTGGAGCTGCAGATGAGCGTGGAAAGCGCTTATGAGAGATCGATGAAGACATTCTTAGATTGGATTGACAAGGAGATCAACACAAGCAGGACTCAGGTCGTCTTCCGTACTTATTCCCCTGCACATTCCAGGTTGGTTTGATCTTATGACTGCACGCATTGCAACATCATCAAATTTAGTGCCTTGGTGTCATAGACTGTTATTTAGCATATTATTTTTGTTGGGGGAGTGAAGAATTCGCAAAACGAATATATATATATATATATATATATATATATATATATATATATATATATATATATCAAAAAAATCAATCAATATACTTTGATTATTGATCATTAAGCTCAAGTTAATGATGGTAGATATCACGATTGGAGTTTGATGAGTTAACTGATTTATCGATTTCGTTTGGTTCAAATCAGTAATTAAGATATTACAAATAGACTCGTTCAAATCATTTGTCTAAGACTAAACCACGCATTACATATGCATTTACTTTGTGAGGACTCAAACCATCACGGTTTCCAGCATGTTTCGGGTAAATGCGAAGATCGCACTTACTGGAACTTTTATATGCATTACATTTTTGCAGTGAAGGTGATGGGAAGAGTGGAGGAAAATGTCATTCGGAGACAGTCCCAGATTTCAGATCCTCGTATTCCTTATCAAAATCATGGAGCCATTTCCTGAACCCATTCACAGAACAACGCATGCAGAATTCAACTCGATCTGCATTGAAAGAAATAGATGTGTTGAACGTGACCGAGATGACAGCCCAGAGAAAAGATGGGCATCAGTCACTGTATCATGTTGGTCCTCTGAGCGATGCAAGGCTTCGTAAGGAGGATTGCAGCCATTGGTGCTTGCCTGGGGTTCCTGACGCATGGAACGAACTCCTTTATGCTCTTTTCCTCAGAAGAGACTTCAAAGCTCGAGTAAGGCCATGATGGATCGTCAGAAGTGGAGTTATATCATTTTAAATGATCTACAGCATGACCTTCACGATTCAAGGATTTGTTTCTGCATGACACTTCTCAGTCCTTGCAAGGACGAGGTGTTTCTGGTGATCATGGAGTTGGCCTTGCTTGAAGAGTTTAAAGAGGTTATTTGCTCATGCTAAGAGTTTAAAGAGTTTAAACATAAGATTATTCTCCGAATGAATATGAGGCGAGGACAAATACAGCATTTCTCACCCATCAATATGTGGGTGAGCCCGAACGTCTAATCCGCTTGGTTCAAATTAGATTAGATTAAATATTGATCGAGTTAATTAGAAATTAATTATGAATTATTTGATTTAATTAAATTAGTACGGCTGTGTGGAACGAATAGATTCCACGTTCAATCATTATTATTATTATTTATAAATTTTAATAATATTAATTAGTTTTGATATTTTTTAAAATAAATTAATTATGAGAAATAACGAGAATCCATTGTTCCTCGCCGCCGATGGAGATTCCTCGTCTTCGTCTCCGCCTCATTCAAACTAGGAATGAAACGAGGATGCGGATAAGACGTGGTCGGATCGGAAAAGCACACACCGTCTTTTGCCGTCAAGTTCACATCCTTACTGATTCGACCTGCCTTGGCATCGACAAGGAGAGCTACTCGGTCGGACCGAACCACCCCCGTGATGTCTCAGGGTCGACGGGCTGTCTCCCGTGACGGGTCTCACCCACCAGCTCATCCAGGTGGTTTTGTTGGAGGCGACGTCACCCACGAAACTTCCAGCGGCTGACTCGGCTAACCAGAGGCAGGTTTCGGTGACCAACAGTGCCGCCCAGTGTGGTGATGCTGCGGTCATAAGACGTCGTTTCGCTCGAGCCTAACCGTCCAGTGGGGACCACAGACGCCTTCATGCCCTCTGGCGGGCGGTTTCTTGGAGGCGACGTCACCCGAGAAGCTCCCAGCGGCTGACTCGGCTAGGCGAGGTGGTAGGCCTCAGTCACCAACAGTGCCGCCTGTTACAGCAAAACTACGAAGACCACGGCGACAAGAGTACTCGAGCATTCTACCCCTCTCTTGATTGGTTCAGCGATGGCAATCCCCTCTGCCTTTCAAGCGTCAGGCGGGGCCCGTTCGGCTGAAACAAAGAACCGCGATTTTTCTCTCCGTCGGGAGTCGTTTTCGAGGCATTTGTGGGGGAGGGGAAGGCCGGGTAGAGTAAAAGGGGGACGTGATGGCGACGGGCCGCGGCGGCTCCTCGCGTTGCACGCACGAGATCGATGGATCGATGGATAGGAAGGATCGATGACGACAACAACGGTAGGGAAGTGGGCGAGGAGGAAGAGGAGGAGGGGAACCCGAGAGGCGGAAGTCGATGATGATGTCGTCGTCGCAGCGCAACGCGTACAGCTACGGGGACGCCCTCTACTGGGACGCCCGCTACCTCGCCGACGGAAGCGCCTCCTTCGACTGGTACCAGCGCTACTCCGCCCTCCGCCCCTTTGTTAGAAAGTACGTCCCCGTCTCTGCCGGCGTCCTCATGGTCGGCTGCGGCAACGCTGGTTCGTTCCTCTTCCCTCCTCCCCCACCTTTACCGTTATTCCGTGTGGCATCCGGTTCACTTCTCGAAATTGAGAAGTTTAGGTTAGGTGTGGTCGTCACTTCTCGAAACCGGCTGTGGTCGTCACTTCTCGAAATTGAGAACTTATTAACGAGAACCACGTCTCGCTCAAACTTATAATTTTGTCGGCTTTTTTTGACGTGTACCTTTTTTTAGATTTTGTGTTAGTTTAGGTTAGGCTTTTATTGTTCTGGGCAGGAATGCTTGATTTTTCTTCTTCATAGACTTGTTTATCACGGGAAAAAAGGTTGTTCTGTCAATGTTGAGCTATGAATTTAAGTTGGAATTGCTGAACCCAATCATGAATTGCATATTAGACGTCTTCATTGTACCTGTTTTTGGTCTGGTTCGAACTTTTTTCTATAATTATAGTGATCTTCAGTTTTAAAGCTTTCAGTAGTTTTTGGCTAGTACTGGGTGTTCGATCATCAAGTTCAAACTCTGTTAGCTGATTGAACGCTTTGCAATCGTTTGGATGATCAATCGGATCTAAATGTGTCCTGTACGTTATTGACATATTCTAGAGGTAAATTTAGGCCTTTTTGTAGCCTTTGCATGTTTGACTTAGATTTTGCTCATTTAGTTAGGGTACAGATTGGATTTTCATTTTAAGCTAAAAGGAACGTTTCAGACTCATCCAGTGGTTAAAGACAGGAAATAGTGGTGACATATATGAGCTGCTTACTACTAGATAGTATAGGATATTCAAAGTAGTTAATAATTGGTATATTATCAATCATTTCAATTGTTTTTTTCATATAAAGAAAAAAGCTAATATCTTAGCTGCTGCATGTGGTTGTGAAATTATTATTCAAAGTTCATCATTTCTAGATATAGCATACTTATATAGCATTGTGCATGCACATAGACAAGCATTATAAATACTATTTACCATGTTTGCATGCTTGTTATAGCTTATATCTTCTGCCTTTTTTCATGCTATTCGATAAAGAATTGCCTAATATTTCATGTGACATGTTAGCATAAATGCTATTTAGTTTATATATGATACTTACTAAGTTCTTCATGGATTTCTATTGCTGACAAGTTGATTCAATCTATCTATCTGACCTTGCAGTTATGTCAGAGGATATGGTGAAGGATGGTTACATAGACATCATGAACATTGACATCTCATCAGTTGTGACAGAAATGATGAGAAAGAAATACACACATATTCCACAACTACGCTGTATCCTATTTTTAGTTATTCATATTCGGTATTCTATGTACCACAGCTACTAATTTTGGATAAGCAGAGGGATCTAGTCTTTTATCCTTATGATCAATAGACATGCAAATGGATGTAAGGGACATGAGCTTCTTTGATGATGAATCATTTGACTGTGTCATTGATAAAGGTACTAAACTATCTTTTTATTGCTATGTTATTTCTAGTTAGGTTTAAATACATTATACAAAATTTTCTTTTTAATTGTTGTTGTTTTAGTCACTTATCTCCATAATGATTTTGTTTAGGGACTTTGGATTCTTTAATGGTAAGTGCTCTGTGTTAAGCTTTATAAAAACATTAAAAGGCAGTCATTCTTTGGGTTAACTGTAATTTTATCTGGATGTTAGTGCGGTGTGGATGCTACACTTAGTGCCTCCCGGATGCTAGAAGAAGTGAACAGGTTTGGGCTCCAGCAATTGTTTCTTTTTTTTTTCTACAAGTTCAATCATTGTAAAATGTCTAATATTTATCCAATATTATGTGTGTATGTTTTATTTACTTTGACATTTGTTATTTCCTTGAAGTTAGGCTTCTCAGACCTGGCGGGATCTATATGTTGGTAAATCCTGGTTCTTGAGTACATCTGGCAGTTTTAATCCAATGCATGACATATGAATCCAGCATAAGAATTTGCTAATCTTGGCAGATAACTTATGGTGATCCATCAGTTCGAATTCCTCGTTTAAACCAACCAGGATGCAGTTGGAATATTATATTGTATATTATACGTAAGTTCTGTGTCCACATTTTTTTTCTGTTCTTTCTATTATACTTTTAGGCAAGTTGCAAATGGTATCGGACCTCTGGTTGTGCATGAAGTTTGGTGTGTTAACAGGGCCTTAGAAAGGACTAGACTACCAGTTTATCCCTTTGAATTGGCAAAAATTATATATATATATATATATATATATCATTTAGCTATTACTTTTAACTCCAGTTTGTGTTATAATTTCTAAGACAAATTTACAAAAGCTTGTAAGGTATGGAGCATTTCATATCCTTTGTGTATTTTCCTTAGTTTGAAAATATTGAAAATAAATACCATCCTTACGAGGAGCATACATAACTTGTTTAAGCAAAACAATATTTAAGGCAAATTTTAAAGTTTTGATGATTGGTTGTTTTAGTAAATGTCCTCAACCAATATACTTAGAACTAGTTAATTTGAAAATTACCTAGATTTTTTAGTCACACATTCATTTGCTCCTTTATCTTGATGAAGAGAGTCCTTTATATTATTCAAATCTTTTTACTAAATTAACCTTAAAAAAAACCTTTAGAAAAGTAAGATGAGGCGAAATATAGATTGAGGCCATTGCTCCTCCATGTCCCCAGTGATGTCTATTAGACAATATATGAACATCTTCCAAGTGTATTTGATAGTCAACTTTGCAAAGAGGCCCAAATCTTTCTCAACTTTCTGGTTCAAGTTGAGCAACTAAATTTTAATTGACCTTTGAAGTTATAATATGGATTTGACTGATAGAGTACCTTATTGGGTTTGGGTTTGACTCATTTGACTAAGTTGTGCCTTCTTTTGAAATGTTAAACCTGACAAACTTAAGGAGAACAAAGACAGGTGGAGACGGGAAGTAATGATATATCTGGGTGAAAGCAAGGAAAACATCAGAACTGAGAGAGGAAATGAAAGGTGGGGAAAATTTTTATCGTGGGCATCAGTTGATATCTATTGTATGTGTGGTTATGGTTGGTATAACCTAGCTTGTATTATTGATTATCAACCATGACTCGTATCTTGCACTACTAGTATATCTAGGTATAGTAACAATAAGACTTGGATAGGTTGTTGCTGTTATTGTGCACTTCAGTCACTAGAGCATTGGGTCTGACAAGGACTTAGGTTGTGTTTAGAAACACATTCGTATTTTTAATATGCAGTTGAAGAAAGGGGTTTGAGTGAATATGTGGTTCTAGAATGCTTTGAGTCTTTGGTAAACAATAGATGAAAACTGTATTTTAAATGTCTATTGATGTCAGTGTTGTTTGGTAAAATTATATTTCAAAAGTTCATTGAATATTTTGTGATAAATTTACTCTTCTAATAATTTTAATATTTATTCTAAAATGAATACATATTTTTAAATAAATAAATAAAATCTTAAAAAAATTTTGTATGGCCCAAATATATAATATATAAAAAATATAATCATAAATAATCTTTAAAACTAAATAAATAAAAATATCATATTATAGAAAATATAAATGATGTTGGTTTTTTACTAAATCATTGTAGTAATCTTATAATTTTAGATAAAGTCATAAAGTACTTTTGGAATTTGAAAAATTATATTAGCATCCTACAAATGTTGAAATGCTAATACTACCTTGATGTAACATCAACATTTGAACATTTCTAGTATAGCATCTTGGTCAGATGCAACTTTAAAAAATTTACCAAACACTAATTCACATTTAAAATCTGTATTGGGCCATCGATACACATTTCAAATGTGTTCCCAAATGCATGTTATTGTTTGTAATTAGAGCTGGGCCATCGCTCTTACTAATAATCATCACACACTCAGAAGTCATCAATAGCAGCACCAAACCTGACAAAAGTAGCTTGCATCATCCTCAACCTGGCCAAACGGCAACCGCTTATGTTGAGCTAGCAATACAACTCCAATTTTTGGTTACAAATGAAGTAGGATAGTTAATTGCTCGTTTCTCTCTTTATTGATATTTCAACTGGGTGTCACTTGCAGTGGAGTGCTATTTTTATTCTAGTGCAAGATCATTAGATATTTTCCTATGACACTTCATCTCTCTCTCTCTCTCTTGTTTTCCTTGTGTTTGGAATCTTTTTATTGTGTCCTTCATCACCATAATGACTGAGAATTATTTCAACTTTTCAGCAAGACATAGTACAAATTTTGAATCTCAACATCAACTGATTTGATGTGCTTCTTTCAAATATAAACTGACAGCCAAGTTACCTGCAGTTTTTCCATTGTGTAAGTGAGGCTTTTGATCTGATTGGCTATTTTAGTGGTAGATTGCTGATTCGAAATTATGATCCACATCTATCTATTAGTCTCATTATAAATTGGATTGCCACTTTGAGAAACTATACATCATGCAGTCTCTTGTGATCGTTATTGTCATACTCGTACCTATCCGGATTAGCTAGTCTATTCTTGAAGCATTTTTGCATGTTGGAAATCTTCGATATTGCATAAATTCATATTGAAGTATCCAAAGTACTTACCTAATCTTTTTTGCAAATATGTATCATGTAAATTCTTGGGCATATATGAGTGTGCCAGATAATGTTGCCTATAGTTGATCCTGTTCTCTTTTTGACTTCACATTAATGGCACTTATCAACTCAGTATTTACCTTGTATACATCATATTACCTTCTGTTTTACATTGAATTTTCAAATAGAATGTGCAATACGCATGCCTACATATTTTTACCTTTTTAAATTTGCTTTCACAGGTATCTGAAGGGTAAAATATACAGTTGGTGTACAATATCTTCATTTTCTTATCTTCTAGAAGTGTCCCTGCAGTTAACCATTTGATTTATATTTTTCTTTGTTGGTATACTAAGATTTGTTTTATGCATCAGCATCTACTAACTCACTAAGACAAAGAAATTGCATAAAAGTATTTTATTATTGTTGCTTACAATATAACTGCTCTTTTCCAGCCAGGCCAGGATTCCAAAGCCATGGAGGATGTAGTTCGCAAAGGTCAATCATGGAACCTGTGCCACTTACCAAATGTGGTCAGCTACCATCAGGTTTTGTTCTTGAAGATCCAGACTCGCACTACATATATGTTTGCGAGAAGGAACATGGACTATTAGGGATTGCTCATAGGGATTGCTCATCAGCATTGAAGTAGCTGGCTCCTCAGGATATTTTAATTGTTGTTGTATTCCCAAAATGTTGCTGCGGATACAACAATCTCAGTCATAGTGATCTCTGCCGCTCCAACTTTTCTCTTCTTACACAATTAGGCCTTGATTCCTGTCTATCAAGGTTGGAAAACATTTACGATTTCATTTACATTTTATGATCTACCAAACAATGATCGGATATGACTGAAATTAAGGTCTGCAGTTTTTCTAATATCTTTTTATTACATTAAGCTGTGAATAAGATGTTCTTATATAGCTTCAATAATAACAGAGATTGATCTGCAGTTTCCATTCATTAAGTGAAGATTGTATTTATTTTTTCTGTGATATTTTATATCAATAACTGTATAAATCCTTTTCTGAAATAGAAAGGGTGGAAAGAGTAACGTCCACCAAAACATGCTATCTATGGTAGCTATTTGATGCAACTCCAGCTATTTATTACATCTAATGCCGTATACTATATGGAAGCACTCCTCTCCAATATAGTTAAAGAAGAAAAAAAAGCCTTTAAAAATATGTTGAAATTGCATTTATTGTTTATTTTTAGGTTTCAAATTTCATTATCGATATTAATAATGAATTGCACCAAGGTTATTTCAAATTTGCACCTTGATGTTTGTAACACACTTGGGAGCTGTTGAATTGGTCATAACTACATCAGGTTTTACTTGCTATAAGGTCATAACTACATCAGGTTATTATCAATATTAAGCATCTTATCCATTCTCTTCATCTTTGTGTAGATAATGATATCGAAAAGAAAAAAAGACTTAAATTCTTATTGTTCGATATGTAGGTTGATTTCAAAAACAATCGAGGTCTATTTCAAGTTCATATTAGACTTAGATATCGGAGAACCGGAGAGTTTAGATTGAGATTCTACAAAAACTTTATCGTGGGATTGCCTGACAAGGTTCCTCTAATGTTTGTTAATATGAATTCAGATAATTCATCAAAAGTTAATGAGTATGTTCAGCTAGTCGAGTATCTTAAGAGTGCACTTGAGGGCTAGGAGCTTTTTTTTATAGCATATTGAGTTAATATTTGGGTGTCCAACTTTTTAAAGGCTGCTTCATGGAAATTTTTTTCCTGCCATTTAGCTCTATTTTAATTGTCTTAATGGGTTATTACTGTTACTTTCTTGTATGTATGTTTCTCAGTTAGAAAATAGGTAATCCTATTTATTCTATCTTTTTTTTCCCCTTCAGTTGAAGACTCTCCAACTTCATTTCACTCATCTCATTGTTTGATAGTTCTTTGAGTTAAAAGTTTGTGGTTGCAGATTTTGTCAGGCATGGAGTAATGTGATGCCACTCAGAAAGAAAACGAAGAGGGCAATAAAATTATGTGATTTATTAAACGTTACTTTACTAAACAATAACATCATAAAAAACATCTTGTCAGCTAACACAATAAATGTATTGGGGTCAACAGTTACGTATGACTCGTATATTGCCTTGATAATTTTCCAGTTAACAGTTATATACAGGTTATAAATGGTGTGTCTACAAAAAGAATTAGTAATTGTATGGGGGTGAAAGAATATAACTATGGAGAACATTTCACTATACTGTGGCATCAGACCAGTGGATCGACTGATCAGGTAGCTGATTCACGACAGGGTTTCCTGTGCCATCAACGTCCAGCGTAAGAGTGTCACCAGGTTTGTAATCTCCCGCGAGAATCGCCTCGCTAATGACATCCTCGATGATCTGAGTGACGGCCCTTCTCAGAGGCCTTGCACCGTAGTTTCTATCAAACCCTTGTTCGCACACCAAGTTCATGATGGCATCTGATACCTCCAGACCGATTCCAAGAGACGACAGCCTACTCTTGACTTGTTCAAGCATTATATTCAAAATTGCCAGCATCTGAAAAAGGAAAGCAACCAATTGAGATTGATGTAACGGCGATGCAAACTTGAAAATCTAAACCTAGGTGCTATGGTAGCTCTAGAATTTGGGAAGCATGCTCTCAAATTAGTCCTGCACTTAAGCAAGCATTTAGCATTGAATCCACTGGTAAATAAATTACTTGGTATACCATTATCAAGATAAAGTGACTTTGACAGATTAATAATAGAGGAACAGACCTGAGTTTGCTCAAGCGAGCGGAACACGACGACCTCATCAATTCTGTTGAGTAGCTCAGGCCGGAAGTATGCCTTCAACTCTTCCATCACTAGTGCTTTCATCGATGCATATGAGTTAGATACTGTGTCTTCTGCAATCAAGAATCCTATGCTCCGTTTACCCTTGGAAATTGCTTCAGATCCCACATTAGATGTCATGACAATCAATGTGTTCTTGAATGAAACTCTCCGCCCCTATTGCACAAGAAGAAAACACTGAGGGTAAAACACTACTTCATGCAATATAAATGAGAACCGCATAACACCTGACATAGCAATAATGTTCCTAATGATATTGAAGACTGTTATATCATGCCTTTTAGAATGGAGAGTGAGATATCTCATGGCAGGGGTGGAAAACATTACAAGCAATATGTACAATTATTTGTACGACAGAAGCTTAATCTATGGCATTTTGATAAAAGCAGTTAAAATCAAGCTATTCATGCCCATCGAAACTGAGAAAAGAAAGTGAATATGAAAAAGTTCATATTACACCACAGAGATGAGACAACAACAGGCAGGGGCAAAGTTTCTTCTTGACTGAGACGACAATATGTAAGGGGGATAACTATATTTAAAACAAGAAAAATGTTAATTACCTTTAACAAGTACAAGGAAATTAAAATCATGCCATGGGTTTCTGTACTAGATTTGATTATGATAATCTAGAACCTAAACGCAGCACCACAAGAGGGCAATAAAACTGGAAATGCATTCAAATAGTTGTAAATTAATAGAATCTAATTAATATTTTGGTCTATCTAAAAATATCAATAGAGCATATCTTGTAAATTATTTCACAATAGACATTACGTGACCATCATGCCTTCCCTAGACACTCAAATAGATGTATTTGAGTATTGCAATACTGTTTTAGGACTTGAACTTGTTGATCACTGCATTATCATGAAGACCTCACTATGCTGCTGTAGAATTAAGCTTAGTTTTAACTGTTATCACGTCATAGAAGTACTTGCTAGGGAATTTTTTTAAACTATCAAATGAATATAGAAAACTTTGGAAAAGTGTGCTGAATTACAGCAATAGAAAATTAAAGAAGAGTTTCAATCATAAATATCCAATTTGATATATATGATAAGCTTTAGCGGATAAAGCAAAACATTTAGAGCAGCAGAAAGATGTTTTTACAAACCTGAGAGTCGGTTAGGTGACCATCTTCAAACACTTGGAGGAGAATATTAAATATGTCAGGGTGAGCTTTCTCTATCTCGTCAAGCAAAATCACTGTGAAAGGTCTTCTCCTAACTGCTTCAGTCAAAGTACCACCATCTCCATACCCAATGTAACCTGGCGGAGATCCTATAAGCTTGCTCACAGTATGCCGCTCCATGTACTCGCTCATATCCAATCGCAGCATTGCGTCCTCCTTTTATATTAATACACTATTTAGACTTTAGAGAATCAAACAAGTAGCAGCAAAACCAAAATGGATAAGTTGTTTACATAAATGCATGTTGTGAGAACCATGTATAATGAATGATGGAAGATTAAATGTCACCTGAAACCATTTGCTGGAATGACTACTAAAACCAATTTACCACAAAAGTAGAAACCATGAAGTTATTTCAATTGCATATTTGGCAAGGCTACATGCTTATTTAATGAAGCTTGAGTTACATATGAAGCAATCAATGCCTATATAGCAATTCAAATTTCATAAATGGTTAACTAGCTAAATTTAGTAGACATGTTCTGAAAGTAGAAAGAGAGAGAGAGAGAGAGAGAGACCGATCCAAAGTAGGATGCTGCTAATGCTTTTGTCAGCTCGGTTTTACCAACTCCAGTTGGGCCACAGAAGAGCATTGCAGCAATAGGTCTGTCAGGATCCTTCAGGCCAACACGTGATCGCTTCACAGCTCGAGATATGGCATTCACAGCATCATCCTGGCCAATTACCCGTTTTCTAAGTTCCTCATCCAGGCCAACTAGAAGCTTTCTTTCATCTGCATTGAGCTGCTGAACTGGGATTCCTGACCAAAGAGAAACAACTGTGGCTATTTCCTCTGGTCCAACAATAACTTGTCTGCATCAAAGCAAAGCCCAAGAGAAACAGTTTTGAGTTTTCAGAGTTCAGGACTGCCCAATTTATTAACGACTAAGAAAAGCCACATATCGTACCCGTCATAATCTTGTGAGTATGGGATAGAAAATTCTGAGACCTCCTTGACATCAACCAAAGTTTCAGAATCATCTGTAGTTTTATTTGCCAACACCTGAATGGATAACAGGAAATCACTTTTCATTAGAAAATATAACTTGAGGCGGGCACGGTTTTGATTTTCAATGAAATGGACTGAATCCAAAACAGAGTTCCATGGTATTTACTTATCCCACTGTAACAGAGAGTATCCCAATCTTCATGAATGTATTAATTTATATAAAGTTCATAATCTGAAAATACCTTAGATTTGAAATATATTATTTATATAAAGTTCCCAACCTTCATGTATATATTATGTTTTCTGTATTAATTTATATAAAGTTCATAATCTGATCCGTTCGCAGTTTTTCTGAGTTATACTATGAATTTTTAATATGTACGACACTAAAATGGTGACGCTAGAATGGCCAAAACATAACTTAAACATACTGTAAAAACTACCAAAAGGTCCTTGGACCAGGAAACAAAATCAGAACAGAGATCAGAGATTTGAAGACATAGTCTTGTGCATCAGTAAAGTTGTTTACCATGTCATGCATTGCCTGGACAGCTCTAATCTCTCGCCAGTATTCTTCGGGTGACTTTAAGAGCACAGAAATCTGCTCTTCCTTCTTCTTCTTGAATGCATCCATATGAGCTCTGCTACCGGCTTCATCAATCAGATCAATTGCTTTATCAGGAAGATGTCTATCTGGAATATATCTTGCTGAGAGGTATACTGCAGCATTTATGGCTTCTAATGTGAATGTACACTTGTGATGGATCTCATATTTCTCACGTAAACCCAGCAAGATCTTCACAGCATCCTCCTGAAGCATTTCAAGAAATGTATATAAAGAAAATCATACATTAGTAATATGAAATGATTAGAACGTTGGAACAAGAACTGTGATAGTACCTGGCTAGGTTCGTTTATGAGAACTGGTTGGAATCGTCGAGCTAAAGCTTTATCCTTATCAAAATGTGTCTTATGTTCATCTAAAGTTGTTGAAGCAATGCACTGTAGATATCAAGTGCATTAATACAAAAAAAAAAAAAAGAACTCCTAGATATGCACAAAAGATATTCAAACACTTTAATGTACAGGAACATTTTAGGACCAGACCACTACAAACAAATTGTCATGATATAAACAATGGTAACAAGATTTTCATCAGTTACATTAAGTTCACAGATATACATCAACAACTTGCATTGGATGCATTTTCAGATGATACAAGTATAACAAGAATTAAACTAAATTCAGGTCTGGAAACACAAAGAGCACTTGTATCAAACCAAAAAAGGAGTTTCCCGATTCATGTAAATAAGATCCTCTACGGATACATCCTCTCTGAATCATAATGGCCAATGGATAATGAATACAGGGTGATGTCAACTAGAATCTTTTAACAAGCAATAATAATCCTTGGTGTTCTACCTGCAATTCACCTCTACCAAGGGCAGGCTTCAACAAGTTAGCAATATCAAGACCAGAACTATTGTTTCCTCTTCCAACACTGCCAGAACCAATCAGTGTATGAACTTCATCAATAAAGAGTATGATATCACCTGCATTTGTCCAAGTATCTAGATTGATGACAGAACTCAGTAAATACAGAACAAAGAACCATAACATGATACTCCAGCTAACCTGCTTTCTGCACTTCACTTATCAAACCAGTAACTCGGGATTCCAGTCCTCCCCTCTCTTTGGCACCTGCCATCAATAAGCCTACATCCAGTGACATTATACGTTTTTCCTGCATAAAGAATAAACCTGAAGATGTTAGTACAACTAATTCAAGCAAACAAGTAGAAATTTTCATCATAAAACATGAGAAGCACACCTTAAGAAAAGAAGGAATCTCTCCTTTAGCAATGCGAAGAGCCAATCCTTCAGCAATTGCAGTTTTCCCAACACCAGGGTCCCCCAAAAGAATGGGGTTGTTCTTTGTCCTTCGGCATAGGATCTGGACAATTCTCTGAATCTCTGTATCTCGACCAATTACAGGATCAATGAGATCATCGCTAGCCAGAGCAGTTAGATCCACACAGAATTGAGCTAATGGGCTTTTTTCTGACAAAATAAAAGAAAAATAATAGCTTAAACAATTTTGTATACTACAAGATACCAAAGAAGCAAATTTTATGAGATATCATAAAATGATAGCACTTGAAGAGGGCCAGCAACCTTTTGTCTTATCTGAAGACCTCAAACTTGCAGATTTTCTATCAAGAGATTTCTCTGGTATCTTTTGAGATGATGCCACTGGTTCTCTACCATCCTTGGCAAGCTCCCCATGGAGTCTGGATAGGGCCACCGATGCTAAATGACTGAGATCTGTTCCCAAACTAAAATGACAAACCACTTATCAGATCATAATTGAAGCCCATGGAAACTGCTCAAATGTACTTCTGAAGGATTAATTTAATCGACAAGATGTATTCAATGTTAACCAAGTAAGCGACTTCTTTATGTATAACTGTTATCCCAAATTATGGCAACAAAAACCATTATTTCCATCTAAAGAAAATATATAATTTCCATTAATAAAATACTACAAACTTGAAGGATGAGTTTTAGCACCATGGTATGCTTGCTTCCTAGTATCCTAAGTAACTAGAGTTTGTCACATAAGCAGCCTACCTACTTGAAAAAAGGGTAAGGTGTAAGGCTCCATTGGTTTACCTTCCCCAAAATCCCACATTAGCAGGATCCTGATGCATTCAGTTGTCCTTTCAATTCCTTGTGATACAGTTAAAATTCATTTCCATACCAATGATGTCTTAACATTAAGTCTCAAGGTGCAACACATTCTTATTTAGGAAAGGTGAGTCTAATAGAAAAGTCCCTCCGATTAACTAAGAGACATCTGATGTTAGAATGGAGAAACCGGATCTACATTTTGCCGTAATGGATGTGACGAAAATTTCAAATTTAGCAAGCTCATTTGACTCTATTGAATATACGAGTGTGGAAGCATCAAGGTGTGCTAATTTCAAATTCCAGCGCCACTTGAGCGTTTTTTGCGTCCTTAGATTATTAATTATTTGTCTATCTATCCCCCAAAAGATAATTCTGGAAGCTGTAAAGAGATTATATACCTCTGGAGGACCTGCGCCACGCTGCCATCATCGGCGTTCAAGAGGCCGATGGTGATGTGCTCCGGGGCGATGAACTTGCAGCCCATGTTCTTGGAGCATTCGACAGCGGCCTGGAACACCCGCTTGCTGTTGAGGGAGAAGGGCACGCCGGTGGATGACCCGGAGGAGGGCGTCGTGGCCTGATCAGCGGCAATCCCATCGGGCCAGATGGCCCGGACGGCCTCCCTGGCGCGATCGATAGTGATGCCGGTGCCGAGGAAGCCGCTGGGAGATTTGTCCTCGGCGACGAGGCCGAGGAGGAGGTGCTGGTTGAAGACGATACCCATGCCGTGGGTCTGCGCCTCGCGCTGGGAGAACATGACGGTCCTGATGGCCCGCTCCGTGAACCGCTCGAACACCGCCGAGATGGCCCGCCTGGACCGCCGTCGGTGGCAATACCGCTGGGAAGGGAGGAGGGGGATGGAGGTAAGCGATCGGCGTCGAAATTCGACCAGGAGGGAGGAGGAGGAACTCGAGGCCTTCAAACCGGCCGCGGTGGGGTAGAGAGAGGCGGCGACGGGGCGGCGGTGTGCGGAGGACGGGCGTAAGGAGTGCAGGGTGAGGAGGGAGGGAGAAGAGGAGGTCGAGCACGCCGCCTCCATTCTGTTCCTTTTACCTTTTCCTTCTTCTTTTGTGAGGGTAAAGCTAGAATTAACGAGAGGCGAGGATGACGAAGAAGAAGAAGAAGAAGAAGAGCGGGTAAACGAATACAGAATGCGAGGCGAGAGATACAGAGAGGAGGAGCAGATATTATATTGAGATCCTTTCTTGTGGGTATAGTCTTCCTATTATATACGATAGTGCAAATCCCCTAAAAATATTTCTCTTCTTGACTTTTTCTCGGAGAGTATTTCTATTTTAATTATTTTTTTTTTGTCCAAGTAGAGAGTCCTTTTTCAATTAAAGAAACGTGCCCTCAATCATTCAGATGTCTTTTTCCTCTTTTTTCCATCTTTAAACCAAATCCAAATGTTAAATATTTTTATTTTTATTTTTAAATAAGCTCATTCAAAATTAGTTATGATCTAACTCATAAATAATTAGAAAATCTTAGAAATAGCTTATAAAGGCCTATATGATACCTCAATGATCATTGTTTCTATTTTAAAATCTTTCAAATATATTTTTATTATTATTTATGTTAGTTTTTAAAAGCTTGAAATTATGTTATTTTTAATTTTATCCATTTTAAGGTGAATTTACATATAGTGTTATTTAATTTAGATGAATTTATAATCATTTTGTTTAAAACATAAATAATATCAGAAAAGCTTTTCGAAGTTTCAAGGAAAACAAAATTGAGGACTTGAATTATACTGTTCTTTTTGTCCTATTTAAAAATAATGTAACTCACTATTCATTTTTTTTTTGAAATTTTCAAATTTGAAAATGCCTTGAAAATGAGCTATAATGACGTAAATAATTGTTTTTTCTATTTTATGGATTCAAAATTGATATTCTTGTTTACTTTAGCCCTTAAAAACTTTAAATTATGTTATTTTAAAAATTTTATCCAATTTAAGGTGCATTTACAATCACCTTTGATCAAAAAAACAATTGAGTATTATCATAGAAGATTTTCTGAAATTCTGAAGATGAAAAATATTTTGAAGACCTAAGTTATTCTACTTATAAATTGACATACATTATTTTTGGGTTTCATTCAAAAATAGTGTAATCTCATTTAGAAACAATATAAGTCAGTCACTATCTAACTTTTTACAAAAAATGCTAAAAATTTCAAGAAACTTTGAAAAATTATATCTATTTCTAAATATTTAATATAAATAGTTTTATCTATTCAATCAAACATTAAAAGCTTGAAATTATGTCATTTTTTAAAAAATTAATTTAATATGAATTTACAATTACTTTGGACCAAAAACTAATTAAGTATTTTCAGAGAATGCTTTTTAAAGTTCTATTTGTTTTTTTAGAGACATGAGTTTACACTATTTTTTAATGAGATTGCATTGTGTTTATAGTAGTATAACTCCATTCTAAAATAATATAACTCTGGTCTAATTTTCCAAAATCATCAAATTTTAACTAAACCTTGAAAATAACTTATGAATGTCTAAATGATCTTTTAAGCCTTAAAATAGATATATTTTTTACTTGAGTTACATGGTTTTTGATTTATTTTAATTAAGTTATATCAAAATCATAAAGATAAGGTTTTGAGTACGAAATTAATAAATATTCTAATATGAAAAATTACTGCATAATATACTTAGAAATGATTTTTATTTTGTATTTTTGAGTTTTTATTTACCCTATTCGTTTTAACTATTATTTAAAATATTGCTTTAAAAAAATTTTATTATTTGATAGGACATTATTTGTATAATGTTTATGTTTATACATTAATTATGTATTTTAAATTTATTTTATTAATATAAATAAATATATTAATATTATTTAATTTATTGGCTACTATCTATTTTGGACAATTTTGAGTTCTGAAAGAGAGGAAAATGGTAAGAGAGTGATTGATGGTTACTTTTTATTATTTTGAAAAAGTAAGAGTTACTTTATGAGAGAAAAACCATCTACGGAACTCTGTGGGAAAGAAAATAAAACAGATATTTATTTTATAAAACTTACCCTATATAATTTTTACATATATAACGTATTTATCCCTTCAACTCTTAATCCTTCATTGATATGTTCGCCATCTCACTAATCTCAAAGAATCATTTATATCCATCATTTAATTGAGATTAAAAATTATTTAAGTACGTGGAATCATTTATATATATATACGATATTTAATTGGCTGTTGATTGGTGACGTGTTCCGCACAAGCTGAGGGAGGAGGTGTTATCGTTTGCCTTTTCTACGTTGCGTGGTCGGGATGGAGAAGAAGAAGAGGGAGGGAAGACTTGCGCAACGAAGGAAGCGAAGGCGAGTTGGTGGCTCGTGTTAGGCGGACACGACATGACATACGACACGTCACGCGAGAAATGTGCACGCTACAGAGTACGATCGCGAACGCGGGGCCCTCCTGGGCAAGACCGCAATTTTGGCCGTTGCCCGCGGGTACCGCGTCTCCTCACCACTCACAGAAGCACGCGCCCTCGAAATGGATGTGCGTCCCGACCGATTGGAAGAGGCATCCTTTTTCTGATTGGTGGTTCGATCCGGACACGATACTTCGGCGCGTGTTGGATGAACGCCAGTCTTTGCATGCACTTCCTTCGAACCCGGCACGGCACCCCTATTGGATCGCTCGGTCTTCGAGATCGACTGGGACCCGCAGTTGCCGACCGATGAGGAGGCATCCTTTCTCTGATTGGTGGCTCGATCCTGACTGTGTGGGTAAGTATATCCTTCCGACTGCCCCATTCTCGCACCAATCCGAGTGAGCCCGATTCTCCAGATAGACATGGGACCCGCCAGTGCCGACCGACGAGCAGATATCCTCTTCTGATTGGTGGCTCTCTGAGGACACGCTACTTCGCTAGTGTGAATAGGCACGTGTATATCCTTCGGAGTAAGCCGTATTCGCATGTATCGTTAAATTTACATATCCATATGTAAACAAGTATGTATGCTATGTAATGTAATTTTCATGGGTTGCAATGATAAATATGCCAAGGAAGCCGAGAGCTGCGTAGCCAAGGACGGAAGGGAAGGCGGCGTGGTAGTCGCGGAGGCCGCACGGCAAAGGAGACTACGAGGCCACCGCCGCACGTTACTTAAACGTGGAGCGGCAAGGCAGTGTGATGGAGTCGCGCACGTAACTGTGATAGAGAAGCGGAGACAGCAACGTGGATCCGCCCCACCGCTGATATTTCTCGGCCTGAGCGTGACGGCGTCCATCTCCTCTTCCCCTATTCTGTCACCGTCACACGCATAGTTACTCTCTCGGATCACTGCATCGCCGTTAAAACCGAATAGAAGATCGTAGATTTTAATATTTTTAGTAAAATAAATATAATTTATATATTACATTAAAAAGTAGTAAACACTATATAAGTAATCTTTAACGTATTGAGAAAGAAAATGATAGAAACGGAAGAGATATATTGAGATAACTAAAGAGTACCAATTATAATAAAATATCGACATTGATTATGAAATTCATATTAAATAATTAATTAGGTAAACGATCCAGTCAAGAAGCACACTTCTTCCCCTTTTTGTCATTGTTTTGGTTTCTCGGTCAGCTCTTTTTCCACAACAAAAGGAAAGAAAAATGTGAACGTGAACAGTTTGTCGACACCCAAATGGGACTGTTCACGATGTACAACGTTAGGGGATCAAATGTTTTTAACATGTTTTCAAATAATTCCGGTGAGACTTCAAATCAACACCAAATCCTCTTTTTTTATTATCTTGTGCAAAATGATGCGTATATTATGTTCACATTGGAATTTGCCGGGTTCGTGTCTATAATTTAAAGCTTTAAGCGATGGATTGTGTTGATGTTATCATTAGCGGTCAATTTATGTGATTAAATAAGATAATTATCTTTCTATATGGGGTTAATTTTTTTTTATTATGACTCCTCAAGCTAAAAAATTACACTTATGTTATTATTTTAAAAAAATTAATATCAAGACTTAAAATCTAATAATTATATATCAAAGATTAGATGCACATATATGTTTTGATATCATTCAATTTTTTTTTATATGAAAATGCACTACAAGTGATAAAATAAGAGCTAGAGAGAGACGATAATAGATATGTAATCTTATAGGTCATTGCTAATGAATCTCACTACAAGCAGATTTTTTTATTAATTAATAATCATAATCAGAATCTAATGTGATATATAATATATCTTATATGATCACAAAATCTAATATTTTCTTACTTAGCTCATTAATTGATAAAATATATAAAAAATAAATTAAAATAAAAAGTTATTTAAAAATAATTTTACCTAATTAGATTTAAAAAAAATTAAAAAATATTTTAAATATGATCATAAATTTTAAAATAAGTCAATAAGACTATCAATGTGAGTTATAGTAGTTGTATATCACAAATGTTATACTCTCTTTTATTTTTATGTACCATAATATTATTAGTTATTCATAATATAGTTTACAATAACCTCTATAATTTATATTATGAAGACAATCTTAATATCACATTTGACTATAATATACATATACATAAATATAAATAAGATAAAAAACTTTAATTGAGTAAATAAAATAACATATTCTTTAAATACTTTTAGTTGTAAAATTTTAGTAAATAGATCAATAATCATCGAAGTGATACTTAAGTTCTCAATTGATACTTATTATTTTTAAATCATTTATTTGATCATGAAGTATTTTATCTGCTTGAAACCAATAGGCTACTTGTCATTTTTAGAGAAGAAAACTAATACAATATTATCACAAAATATCTTCAATAGCCTAGCAATTAAATCGACTATATCAAGTCTAGAAAAGAAATTTCACAGCTATAAAACTTGATTTGTGACCTCAAAGCATATCATAAATTTATATTCTATTATTGATGATGTAATAAGTAATTATTTTAGATTTTTTTAAAAAATTATCTCTTTAGCTAACATGAATATAAATCCTAAAGTGGACTTCCAATTACTGAGATAATTTATAAAATCAACATATGAATATTTCATTACTTAAAACTGATTTGACCTCTTGTACGTGAAAAATGTAGTCTTTTATTCCCTACATATATCTCATCTCTTTCTTTATAACTTTTCTATATTTTATTTTTGGGTTACTTTGGTATCTAGCATTTAAATTATAAAATTGATATATGATCTTATATAAGTTTGAACATATAATAGACTTTTAATTGCCCATGCATAAGAAATATTTTTCATTTAATTTTTTTTAAAATTATTTTTAGAACACTGACTTTGATTAGATTTTTCACCTCTAGTAATAAGTGTATCACTAGTTGGACAAAGCTATATACTAAATCTCTTTATTGACTTGATCAATATATTTTTTCTAAAATAATCTCAGTAATCCTTGATATCTATATCTAAATATCTAAATGCCAATAACATAAGTTGTTTCATTCATATTAACCATCTTAAAATTCTTGATAAGAAGTATCTTAATTTTGTATAATAAACTAAGATTGCTATTGGCAAACAAAATATCATTCATATATAAAACCAATATAATAAACTTGCTCCTCTTGACTTTCAGATATATATACTAATTAATAGTATATTTCTTAAATCCGAAGAAAGTTATGGTTTCATAAAAAAATATATATAATTGTTTGGAAGCTTATTTATAATCATAAATGAAATTCTTAGATTTACAAGCCCAACTTTTTTTTTCATCTCTACGAATCCTACGTAGATATCTATTTAAAAATACTGTTTTCATATATATTTAATATAACTTAAGATTATAGTAAGCTATTAATGTTATGAGAATCAATAATGAGTCCTTTTTTAGAAATTAAAGAAAATATCTCATTTTAGTAGATACCTTTTTTTTAAAGAAAAATCTTAGATTAAAACTTTAGTTTTATATCGTTTGATATTATCTTTTGAGTCATGTTTTGCCTTAAAGACCTATTTATTATTAGAAAATCTGATTAGAGAATCATATGCGTAGTAGAAAAATAGAAAACAAAAAATAACGATTGGTGCGCAAAAAATCAAAAAATCAAAAAATCTATGTGTATCATGTAAGAGGTGTTACATATGTAGATCGTATATTCCTGAAAGATCCCAGATTTATAGAAAAAGATGAAGATGGTCAATTGTCCTCCTCTCTAGTGGTGATCCGATGCAACGACGATGCTCCTCAAATTGAAGTATGATCTTCCTCTTTACATGCACCACGAAGGCTATACTATCTTCAAGAAGGGGCTGATCCTTCTTACTATCCACACACCCCAAATAAGGGTTGTCGGTTGAGGAAAGAGGAGAAAGGAGAATAGGAGGGGCGACTAAGAGGAGACTAGCCTATGTCACATTTTGTCCCCTCCTATTTATAGAGGTTCCTACTACTTAATCCTAATAGATTATATCATATTGGATACTAGATCTCTATCAAATAATCTCTATTTACTCTTATTGGGTCTTACTCAAAAGACCTAACAATTCAGGGGCTTACTTGATCTCCAATCAAATAGGGGCTCTAATGGATATCCCATATCCGAACCTCTACTCGTTGCAACACGTATTATATATGTGTGACTCTCTAGGCTCGATATCGAGCTAGCTATGAGTCGTACCTATTTGAATTCCTTCTAACTCAGTAAATTATTATATCCATAAAAATTAACTTGATTCAACAAATACGGACGTAGTGGAGACTACGGACATATTAGGCCACTACGCCAAAGCCTCGAGATGATACATGAAAATCCAATCCATTGGACCTATTTATCCTCAGTTACCGTATATCTATAGTCTATCATCCATCTAATATCATAGAGACCATATACTAGGCATGGTGCTATCAAGCACATACGAAATTTATTTTAGTCTCGCTCTAATCGGATACTTCTAGAGAACTCTTTCTCTCTTAATCCGAATGATCCTGACCAGGGATTTTCTTGAGTAAGAATATATAGCATATTCCTCTTATAATACCTAGAGTGGATGATCCTCTATTGATACTTAATTGATATCGTAAGATTGACTACCACTCTCAATGACCGGTTGTGTTAGATATGAAACTTTCATACCCATAAATCTTATATCAAAGAATAGAGTACTCATATAGGACATCCTTGGTATCTTAAGTCTAAGGACCAGACATACAATTGAGACTACAAAATCACTATTTAATAATGAAGTATCATCAACTATCCAGTATTCCATGAGCGAATCAATTAGTGAACTCATTCTCCAATGAGCATATGCATTATATCCCTAATATCCCCACACAAGCAGCTATGAGATCAACCACCTTCATCATATAGATGGGTATATAGCACATAAGTCTGTTCGATTATCTCGATGTTCCTCTTGAGTAACCTATGATTGAGATTATTTAGGATTTGTGTTTAAAGACGAATCGATCTTATTATCGTGATCTCATCATTGATCCGATTCTCATTGCATAGATCCATGGACATAATAATATATGTAATATGCAACATAAAATAAGAAATATCAATAATAATAATAAGTAAAAAGATTATGCAATGTGTAATCAATAATAATAATCTCTCATCTAGATACCCTTACCTTTGAGAAGATTTGATCATAGTCACGTCTCTTCACAATCTATTTCTTTAAAAATAAATTCCATTTTTTCGAACATGGGATAATGGTCCCTCATTCGAGCTTTGGTTGATTCCAGTTAATACTTAATTCTTCTAATTTTTTGTTTGGTTCAGAGCTTTGTGCTCTGATATTAAATACCAATTGCTTCAGTTTTTACATATGAATTGGTTCAACACTAATTGATTCCATTAAATATGATGGATGCCTAAAATTTACCAGCTAAATGCCCATATAGAGAGCTTAAGCAATGTGACTCGACTTTTACAGCAAGAATGAAGATCGTACAAGAATGTGATTGATTTATAGAGACAATAAGGATCTATGTGCTTATATGGAAAGTTCTGCAGTCATTTTAATTGTGATATGGAAATGAAAAAGCTCTGTAAAGCTAAAATGTTGGTGGGGAAAATATTCAAGGAAAAAATTGGGAAACAAAAGCAACCCATAATAATGTTGATTCAAGCACAAGTATTGGTACATATTTAACGTAGGATAGTCAGGGATATACTGTAGCATATATTATATCAATTGAGTAAGCCTGTTATTTCCAACTGTTTGAATTTTCTAAGGATCTAATAGAGTGATTTTTTCATTTATGGAAGTTGAATTTTACCGCTACATGTCATCTAAATAAATTTCATTTGCTGTCATCTTGATTGCATATCTTGAATTCTCGACTAGAATTTTTACTATGAGATCATCAATGCATTACAACTTAAAAGTAGTCAAGAGCAAGGATTTAAATCTCAGTCCGACACCGGTTTCGATAATCTATCAAATAAGTATGATACCAGTATATAGGGTGGTGTACCGAGATTTATCACTTGATGTCATAAAAAAAAATAATTAAGGTTTCGGTAATCTATCAAATTGGTATTATACCTTAGAATTTTTAGGACCACATATGTATAATTAAATGTATTAAGTAATTATTTTGATTAATCAAAATTAAAATGATCTAATTAAAATAAAATTAATTGTGTGGATACGAATAGGTACATTTCTAACTTGATGATTAGATAAGTTAGGAATATAAAATATCCTGGGGCATTGATATAAATAGAGTTAGGAATATCAATTTTTCATATTTCTCTTCACCGATCAAAAGAAACAAAAGGTTCTCGAAGATACTCTATAATTGGAAGGTTAATTCATCAATTAAATCAAAATACTCAAATGGATTGTACACTATGCTTACTGAACATATGGTATCAATGCTATTCTATAATGATTACTGAACATCTATGCTTATTTTTGTTTATGTATTTAAATAATATTTTTCATCAGTATTTTGACATGATTCGGTTCTATCAACATTGGGAAAGATGATAATTTTATGTAATCATGTTGCAGCATTTCACAATTTAAGATATTTTTTCCTTTTCCTGTCCTCTTCACAGTATGCACAACATATGTAGCATACTTCACAATTTGTGATGTTTTTTCCTTCCCAACACATGTAGCAAGCTTCGCATAAATCTCCTAGCTGTAATGCATCTTCCAGTTTATTATTATTATTATTATTATTATTATTATTATTATTATTATTATTATTATTTAACATCTTTGGATTTTATCTAAGCAAATTTAATTAATATAGTTGGTGTAAATATAATATTAGTTATATAAAGTGTTGAATCTCGAATTTTGATGATGAAGTCAATTATAAATTGTTTGATCTAATCTATATATTGAGAAAAGTGTGCAGGATTAACTACGATAGCAGTAAGACATAAAGCAGGTGTTGTACCGGAGTCAAGATCGAGATCTTATTGGGAGTTCGAGAGTTCGTCGGAAGTCCGGACGTTCGTCGGAAGTTTTACCGGAACCAACCAAGAAGTCCAGGAGCTTACCAAAGAAACTCGTCAGAACTTGCTAAGAAGATCGTCGTAAAGTCCAGGAGCTTACCGGGAGTCCATCGGAGCATTACCGAGAGTTCGTCGGATGTTCGCCGAAAGTACGCCGAAAGCTCGTCGGAAGAGTAATTAACACACTGGAATAAGAATATGTCTTAATTGTCATAGTTAGAGCGTAAATTAAGTTAGGATTGGGAGGTAATCCCACTAACTTAATTAGGGGGCCAATTGGGCCCTTAACAAGGCTGAATTGGGTCGAATTGAGTACCCAATTTAGCCCATGAATTCTTGATCGACGGTGGCATCGCTTGGAAAGCAGTGCCTCAGGAAATCTGGGTGGTGATACCGCCCAAACTAGATGGTGGTACTGTTGGTAGTTATTGCTGCCAGTGGTGGTACCACCCTTGTCAAGCAATGGTACTACCAAAGCTCGGTCTCCGAGCTCTGTCAAGCGATGGTACCGCCCAGTAATGGCGGTGGTACCGTTAGGATCCCAGAAATCCAGGATCAGACACTTTTTTGCTTCATTTTTGAAACCATTGGGGCCTATAAAAACCTCACCCTTTTTTACATGAAAAGGCACGAAAAGCATTGAGATAATCTTGAGTTGTTGAGGTGTAAAAGTGTTGTAAATAAGTGCTAGAGTTTGTTAGGATCATTTTATTTTATGAGCTTTTGAATAATTTTTATTGAGTCTGTTTAGTTCAGTTAGAATCGGGTAGAGGTTTATTTAATATTTATTTATTATTAAAAATCTAAGTTACAGTGGAACTCTATAAATAGTGATGTAACCCTTTCTTCAAGGAATCAATCAATCAATCACTGAAATATTATTCCGATTTGTTATGATAAACCCTAGGAGGCCGATTCCCTCGAAGCAATTAAGGAGGCCGATCCTCTCGAAGTGATCAAAGAGGTCGATCCTCTCAAAGTGATCAAGGAGGCCGATTCCCTCGAAGCAATTAAGGAGGCCAATCCTCTCGAAGTGATCAAAGAGGTCGATCCTCTCAAAGTGATCAAGGAGGCCAATCCCCTCGAAGCAATCATTCCCTTTTTTATTCTTTCTTTGACGGTCTTATCATTTGGTATCAGAGCATTTTACGATAAGACTTTAGGGTCTTATCATTTGGTATTAGAGCGACGATCCTTGGCATTCTCGCTGCAATGCTATCGTAGCTATCATCCTTGGCGTTCTCGCTGCAGTGTTGTCATAGCTATCAAAAACAAAAATAAAAAAAAAGAAAGAAATTTGTGTGAGGAAGGGTGAAGCCAGCAGCCACGAACGCTGATCCTTCTCAACCAAGAAGGAACATATGCGTCCTGGCCAATGACCATCGATGCCCCTTCTCCACCACCATTGCTACTGCCCAGCCAGCAGCCACCACCGTCGTCGTTGCTCCCTCGCTACAGTTATCTTCATCTTCAAAAAAAAAAAAGTGAGAGAGAGAGAGAGAAAGAAGAAGAGAGAAAGCCGGTGTTAGGACTCTAGCTAGGAGAGTCCTAATTGAGAGGGACATTCATGTAAAACCTACCTAAGCTGAACCCTATTAAAGAGGTGAAGAGGCCGACTAGGGTTAGGAGGTTATTTCTTAGAGAAGAATAAGGAGTTGTAAAGAAATAGGAGTCTTGAGTAGGAGTCATATTAGGAGTTAGGGTTTAGAAGCCCTATAAATAGTTATGTATTCCTCCTCTTTTCATAAGCAATAGATGAATCTTTTCTGCAGCCTTTGAGCAGCAACTTGGAGGGAGAAACCCCTATAGAGTTCCAAGGAGGTCGATCCCCTAAAGAGATCAACCCCAAGTTTAGAATCTACAAGGGTTCTAACACCTGGTATCAGAGCAGCATTCTTGGAGTCTCGCTGCCCTTCCATAGGCATCCATCAACCCTCCACAACCGCCCAAAGCAATTCCCACAATTGCTTAAAAGATCGTCACCAAATTTCGCCATCATCTCCACCACCACGGATCATCCTTTGATCTCCCCGTGAATTGCAACAGGTTCTGGTTTTCTACCTTACTGCTGCTGCAATTTAGTTATCCTTATTTAAAAATCCAAAAAAAAATTATTCCTATATTGCTGCATAAATTTTTCGTCATAAAGTTTTCATCTCTACGACGAAAGATACATTGCAGAATTCCAACCGTATAGCACCGTCTGTTTGATCTTGCTACTGTGTTTTTTCTACCCAAATCTCTACGAAATTTTTATGACATCTTTGATATTTCCTAACAGCAGATTTTCCTTTGGTTTTGTCAAAAAAATTTTAATATAAACCATTGATATTTTACGTCTAATCTGCTATACTTGAAAATCTGCACTGTAAAATTTCAGCCTCATAGCACTATATGTTTGATCTTGATACTACGTTGTTTCTATCCAAATCTCTACAAAATTTTTATGATAGCTTTGACACTTCCTAACAGTGGATTTCCCTTTAGTTTCACTAAAAAATTCTCAATATAAACCATTGATCTTTTATGTCCAATCTGCTATACTTAAAAATCTGTGCTGTAGAAAATTTCAGCCGCATATTGTTGCCTTAACCCATCTATTTGCAATCTTTTTTTGAATGAAATTTCTTATATACTTCATAGATCATCTTAGCTTCCATCTATGATTGATCTATTGAGGAATTCATCTCTAAAAATGATTTTGTGTTGCTGTAAATTTTCGTCGTAAGCCATTGAAATTTTTCGACGAGAATTCTACTATCGCAACTTGCACCAATTTCCATGCTGTTATACTACCAAAATTTTCTTGATTAAATTAGACATCCTTGCTGTCATATAAACTTTGATTTTGCTATCAATTCCCTCCTCAATTCTCTTAAGTTTTTGGTGGAAATTACTGTTGGGAAATCATGGGGGGCGACATCATATGCGCAGCGGAAGAACAAGAAAACAAAAATCCCCGATTCCCAAAAAGATGTTCGTCGTCGTGCGAAGATTGGTGCGCAAAATCCGCAAAACACAAAACTGCGTATAGAGATTGTGTTACCTAGGGAGATCGTATATCCCTGTTTCCTTGCAGATCCTCAGGAGAGGGTGAAGGAGGTCAAGCATCCTCCTCTCTAGCGGTGATCCACACAGCAGGGTTGTGACGACGCTCCTCAAAACTCCAGGCCTACTCTGAGGTGGAGAGGGAGAGGAGAATAGGAAGGGCAAGCAAAGACTCTAGCCTATGAGGCTGTGAATCCCTCCTATTTATAGAGATCCCATGTCAAAACCCTAATGGGTCCTTTTCCCTAGTGGGTATTGGATCTGCATCCAATAAGACAAGGGCTCCGTCGGATATCTCATATCCGAACCTCTACTCATCGCAATGCCTACCATATGTGTGTGACCCTCTAGGCCCAATATCGAGCTGGCCGTGAGTCATACCTGTCAGAACTCCTTCTAACTAAGTGAATTATTATCTCTGTAATAATTCACTCGACTCATCGACTACGGAAGTACTAGGCCACTACGCCGTAGTCCCCAGACGATACAGGGGAATCCAATCCATTGGACCTGTCTGTCCTCAGTTACCATGTACCTATAGTCCCTCATCCATCTAATATCCCAGAGACCGTATATCGAGCATGGTGCTGTCAGACCCATACGGTTTCTACTCGAGTCTCGCTCTAATCGGATTCTCCCGGAGAACTCTTTCTCTCTCAACCCGAATGACCCTGGCCAGGGATTTGTCTGAGCAAGAACACATGGGATATTCCTCTCATGATACCGAGAGTGGATGATCCTCTATCGACACTCAATAGCCCTCGTAAGGTCGACTACCACTCCCAATGACCAGCTGTACTAGATCTGGGAACAGCCAAACCTATAAGTCTGGTATCAAAGAGTGGAGCACTCATACAGGACATCCTTGGTGTCTCAAGTCTAAGAACCAGATACACCACTAGGACTACGGAATCGTTGTCTGACAATAAGGCATCATCAACCATCCAGCATTCCGTAAACGGATCAATCAGTGAACTCATTCTCCAATGAGCACCTGTACTGTATCCCTAGTGTCCCTACACGAGCAGCTATGAGACCAGCTGCATCCATCATATGGACGGGTATACAGCACACCAGTCTATCCGGTTATCACGATGTCCCTCTCGAGTAACCTATGACCGGGATTATTTAGGATATGTGTTTAAAGGTGAATTGATCTCATTATCGTGATCTCATCACGATCCGATTCCCATTGCACAAATCCAAGGACATCACTATACATATGCATTTATGCAATAGTTATAAAGTGATATACGCCAAAAATATAATAAGCAAAAAGATTCTGTATCAAGTCACACGTGCCATCACTCACGTGATTGGCTTGCTGGGCACTTATGACTAGCAATCTCCCACTTGACCTAAAGCCAATCACCTATGTGTCTGATCCCCATCAGACCCCTGTGACGCTCAAAGACAATCTGAGACAATGGCTTTGTTAGTGGATCTGCAATGTTATCTTCGGATGGAACTCTTTCCACTGCTACATCTCCTCGGGTCACGATCTCTCTGATAAGGTGGAACCTCCTCAGAACATGCTTAGATTTCTGATGAGACCTAGGTTCCTTCGCTTGAGCAATTGCCCCGTTGTTGTCGCAATATAGGGAAATCGGCTCCTCACTATCCGGCACGACTCCCAAATCTGTGATGAACTTCTTCAACCAGACTCCCTCCTTTGCTACATTTGATGCAGCAATGTACTTCGCCTCTGTGGTCGAGTCAGCAGTGGTATCTTGCTTGGAACTCTTCCAGCACACTGCTCCTCCATTCAAGGTGTACACATACCCTGAATTCGACTTGCTATCATCGACATCAGACTGAAAACTTGAGTCAGTGTAGCCTTCAACCTTAAGGCTATTACCTCCATATACTAGTAAAAGATCCTTAGTCCTTCTCAAGTACTTAAGGATACACTTTACTGCTTTCCAGTGCTCCAAGCCTGGATCCGCCTGATACCTGCTCGTGACACTCAGAGCATGCGCTATATCAGGCCTAGTACATAGCATGGCATACATGATAGACCCTATTGCTGAGGCATAAGGTATCATATCCATGTTCGCCCTTTCTTCTGGAGTCTTTGGGGACATACTCGTAGAAAGCGATATCCCATGTCTCATCGGTATGAGACCTCTTTTGGAATTTTCCATGCCAAACCTTTTGACAATAGTTTCTATGTACCTGGACTGGGACAAGCCAAGCATCCTTTTGGATCTATCTCTATAGATTCTAATCCCCAAGATATAAGATGCTTCTCCTAAGTCCTTCATGGAGAAGTGTCTAGATAACCAAGCCTTTATTGTGGATAGCATTCCTATGTCATTCCCAATGATGAGGATGTCATCCACATATAACACCAAAAAGCTAATAGCGCTCCCACTTACCTTTCTGTATACACAAGGCTCATCTTCGTTCTTAACGAAGTCATAAGATCTGATTGCCTCATCAAATCTTATGTTCCAACTTCGGGAAGCTTGCTTTAGTCCATAAATGGATCTAAGCAACCTACACACCTTATCTGGGCAGTTCTTGGACACGAATCCCTCAGGTTGCATCATATACACCTCCTCCTCCAGGTTCCCGTTGAGGAATGCGGTTTTTACATCCATCTGCCAGATCTCATAATCATAGTGTGTTGCAATAGCCAATAGAATTCTGATGGATTTTAGCATTGCTACGGGTGAGAAAGTTTCGTCGTAGTCAACACCTTGCCTTTGACGATACCCCTTAGCCACTAGCCTTGCTTTATAGGTCTCTACCTTTCCATCTACTCCGATCTTTTTCTTAAAGATCCACTTGCAACCGATGGGTACAATACCTTCGGGTGCATCAACTAGGTTCCAAACCTTATTGGAGTACATAGAATCCATCTCAGAATTCATGGCTTCTTTCCACTTCCCGGAGTCTATACTCATAATAGCCTCCTCGTAGGTCTGAGGATCAATATCCTCTACATCCTCTGCTCTAATATGTCCCACATATCTCTCAGGAGGATGGGATACTCTATCAGACCTGCGTAAAGTTGAAACTTGTGTATTAGATACCTGAACAGACTCGGGCTGTAGAGTGGTGCTTGAGCTTGGTTCTCCAACCTCGCTCAATTCTATCATTCTCCCACTGTCTCCGTCAAGAATGTGTTCCTTCTCAAGGAACACTGCTCTCTTAGCTACAAAGACCTTTTGGTCCTCGAGATGATAGAAGTAATACCCACAAGTTTCCTTGGGGTATCCCACAAATTTACATCGCCCTGTCCTTGATTCTAACTTATCGGGGTTGTGTCTTTTAACATGGGCAGAGCAGCCCCAAATCTTAACTACTTTAAGATCAGGCTTCTTCCCTTTCCATATCTCATATGGTGTAGACACCACCGACTTAGTTGGAACTCTGTTCAGAAGGTAAGCTGCGGTTTCTAGGGCATATCCCCATAATGAGATGGGTAGGTCAGCGAAACTAATCATGGACCGTACCATATCTAATAATGTACGATTTCTCCTTTCAGAGACACCATTGAGCTGAGGTGTATAAGGAGGTGTCCATTGGGATAATATCCTATGGTCCTTGAGGAAGTGAGTAAACCCTGTACTTAAGTACTCACCTCCTCGATCTGATCGAAGAGTTTTGATACTCTTTCCAGTCTGGTTCTCCACCTCATTCTTATACTCTCTGAATTTCTCAAAGGCCTCGGACTTGTACTTCATTAAGTACATATATCCATACCTTGAGAAATCATCAGTAAATGTAATGAAGTAGGAGTAACCTCCAATGGCATGAGTTGACATGGGTCCACATACATCACTATGTATGAGTTCCAACAACTCAGTGGCTCTCTCTCCAGTTCCACTAAATGGAGAGTTGGTCAGTTTTCCACGAATGCAAGGCTCACAAGTTGCATATGACACATAGTCGAATGGATCTAGATATCCATCATTTAGCAACTTTTGAATCCTTCTTTCATGGATGTGACCTAGCCTACAATGCCACAGGTATGCACTGTTCACCTCATCTCGTTTCCTCTTAGACACTTACATTCATGATATGTGGAGTAGTGTCTAGCATAAACAAACCTTTATGCAATATTCTACTCGCCAATCTCCCCTCAGCTTTGCTAGAATTTACAATAAATTATAGATGTGATAAGCAATATTGGTATCCAATACCAATGCACCATCACAAAAATCTAACAATTGGAGATTGATCATGAATGAATCTGAAGCTTCACCAAGCTTCTGTTTCGCCCTTTCTGCAAGGTACTCTTTGCAGTTTCTCTTCCAGTGCCCATCTTTACCACAGTGGAAGTACTGGCCTTTGTCCTTTGTTGGGTCTTTCTTAGCAACCTTTGCTTTACCTTGTTTGCCCTTGCCCTTTCCCTTCTTAAGGGACCTTTCTGCTTTCCTTTTCTTTCTGGTCTCACCAGTGTAGAGAACTGGCTTCTCTTTCTTAATAGTACTCTCTGCCTCCCTTAACATATTGAGGAGCTCTGGGAGAGTCACCTCAAGCTTGTTCATATTAAAGTTCATTATGAACTGTGAAAAGGAATCTGGTAGGGACTGAAGCACAATGTCCACACACAAGTTATCCTCTAGGACCATTCCTAGACCTGTGAGTTTCTCTATCCACTCAATCATCTTTAGGACATGGTTCTGAACCGGTGTCCCCTCAGTCATCCTAGCGCGGAAAAGGCTCTTGGATATCTCATATCGTTGAGTCCTTCCCTGTTCCTCAAACAATTTACGGACATGTAGGAGAATGGATCTGGCATCCATCTTTTCATGTTGTCTCTGTAACTCTGGAGTCATAGAGCCCAACATATAGCACTGAGCAAGAGTGGAGTCATCAATGTACTTCACGTAGCGAGCGATCTCATCCTCGCTTGCCCCTTCTTCGGGCGTAGGCATCACTGTATCAAGGACGTACACGATTTTCTCCGCTGTGAGAACAATTCTCAAGTTACGGAGCCAGTCCGTATAATTTGGACCAGTGAGGCGGTTGACATCAAGTATGCCACGTAAGGGATTTGAAAGCGACATTTTCTGAAAATAAAGATGTAGCAAAAATGAATAACATGCAGATTTTGCAAGAAATAAACAATCAAGATATGGACTTCTATCTTAATATGCTCCCACTATTTTACTAACGAGTCACGCGACACCCTCAGCACGTGAAACGGAAGTCTCCGGCAGACTTCTAGTGGGGATCAGGATCCAATCAGCGTCTTAGTGTAACCTCGAGGGACTCGACCAATCACACTAAGCCTAAAAGGTAGACAACTCTTGCCGATCACAACTCCTTGTGATTCCCGTCCTGTTCGGCCTCCGAATCACCATGGCCTCGAGGGACTCGACCAACCATGATGCTCGGTTAAGTCAACACCTTCGTTACAAGATGAGTCTGATTTGATGATATACCCTCGAGGGACTCGACCAAGCATATCATGCCCTCAGGTCACCGGTGACATCTCTATGTCGTAAGCAAGATAGCGAATCGCGATATAGGTGAGTCTCGAGGGACTCGACCAACTCAACCTACACCGGGATTCGGTTCCTACTCATAACGATGGAAGGCCACGTGGGTCAATCTAATTGCCTCACGTTTACCGACTTAATATTATCGAGAGATGTTTCTATGATTTGGTCTCCTATTATGACATGTCACACATGTACATATTTAATATATATCTACATCGCATGCAAATATATATACATATCTAGTATGTGTATAAGCAATCACACCAGATGATCATGGACCACAACCTAATATGATTAGGCCCGAGCCAGTAGGCCTAATCACTCACATCAAGATCTATGTGTGCAACGGTGCATCTCCATGCCTTGTGATCGTCCATCTCGTCCTCGTTGGTTCCGTCGACATCTTGATGCATCTTCATGCATCACGATCGTCCGTCTCGTGGGTCCCGCTATGGCTTCCACGCTCCCGCTGCGCCTCCTCATGTGATTACAACTTAATCATAGGCACGCAGGCCCGACAATAAACGAGAAATATAATGGAGGTTCGCAGACCTCAATAATAATAATCACAAGTACACACATCACACGGTCCATGATCATCCGTCCACTCATCATACATCACATGTATAAATAATCGTCATTATGTAGGACTACTAGATAATAAAAATAATAATCAACTAAACCTTTTAATTAATTAATATTTTCTGAAATCAGGGATATATAGGGAATTTCTCAATTCCTAAGGGTATTTTCGTAATTTGGACAAAAGACAGAAACTGAAATTTCTCAAATTCCGAGGGGTAAAACTGTCTTTTGCCCAGAAAACCCTAATATCCTACTGCCCTTTGCTGTTGCCGTTGCCGCCGCCACCCTGCTGGCGGCGGCCTGTGCGGCGAGGGGTGGGGCGCTGCCCTCGCCTGAAGGTGGCACGCCCGCTGGGGTCGCTGCCGCTGCAGGTGGGCGCCCCCGCGGGCGCCGCCGCCTTCGCGGGCGGTTCTGCCCGCGAGTCAGCGCCCGCAGGTGGTGCTGTCTCGCTGGCGGCCGCCCCTGCGGGGTTTTTGCCCGTGGGAGCAGCGGCCACAGGCGCCGCTGCCTTGCGGTGCCTCAGCCCGCGCTGCTGCCCCGCGGCGCCTCTGCCCGCGGGCTCAGTGGCCGCAGGCGCTTCTACCGAGCGGGCTCCCAGCCCCGCCGGCCGCAAGCCTGCTGCAAGCAGATCGCCGGCCGGCTACTGCAGGCACAGCGCTTGCGCATGCGCCGGCGCTGTGCTGCCTGGCTGCGGCTGCGGCTGGCTGCAGGCATGCAGATCGAGGGCAGCAACTGTTGCTGCCCTTCCTTGCTTTTGCGTCAACGATTTTGACGTCAATATTCTTCCTAAACACAACACACGCAGTTCAAAAACCAATCATTCGCACGAACAACCTGGCTCTGATACCACTGTTCGGAAATCATGGGGGGTGACATCATATGCGCAGCGGAAGAACAAGAAAACAAAAATCCCCGATTCCCAAAAAGATGTTCGTCGTCGTGCGAAGATTGGTGCGCAAAATCCGCAAAACACAAAACTGCGTATAGAGATTGTGTTACCTAGGGAGATCGTATATCCCTGTTTCCTTGCAGATCCTCAGGAGAGGGTGAAGGAGGTCAAGCATCCTCCTCTCTAGCGGTGATCCACACAGCAGGGTTGCGACGACGCTCCTCAAAACTTCAGGCCTACTCTGAGGTGGAGAGGGAGAGGAGAATAGGAAGGGCAAGCAAAGACTCTAGCCTATGAGGCTGTGAATCCCTCCTATTTATAGAGATCCCGTGTCAAAACCCTAATGGGTCCTTTTCCCTAGTGGGTATTGGATCTGCATCCAATAAGACAAGGGCTCCGTCGGATATCTCATATCCGAACCTCTACTCATCGCAATGCCTACCATATGTGTGTGACCCTCTAGGCCCAATATCGAGCTGGCCGTGAGTCATACCTGTCAGAACTCCTTCTAACTAAGTGAATTATTATCTCTGTAATAATTCACTCGACTCATCGACTACGGAAGTACTAGGCCACTACGCCGTAGTCCCCAGACGATACAGGGGAATCCAATCCATTGGACCTGTCTGTCCTCAGTTACCATGTACCTATAGTCCCTCATCCATCTAATATCCCAGAGACCGTATATCGAGCATGGTGCTGTCAGACCCATACGGTTTCTACTTGAGTCTCGCTCTAATCGGATTCTCCCGGAGAACTCTTTCTCTCTCAACCCGAATGACCCTGGCCAGGGATTTGTCTGAGCAAGAACACATGGGATATTCCTCTCATGATACCGAGAGTGGATGATCCTCTATCGACACTCAATAGCCCTCGTAAGGTCGACTACCACTCCCAATGACCAGCTGTACTAGATCTGGGAACAGCCAAACCTATAAGTCTGGTATCAAAGAGTGGAGCACTCATACAGGACATCCTTGGTGTCTCAAGTCTAAGAACCAGATACACCACTAGGACTACGGAATCGTTGTCTGACAATAAGGCATCATCAACCATCCAGCATTCCGTAAGCGGATCAATCAGTGAACTCATTCTCCAATGAGCACCTGTACTGTATCCCTAGTGTCCCTACACGAGCAGCTATGAGACCAGCTGCATCCATCATATGGACGGGTATACAGCACACCAGTCTATCCGGTTATCACGATGTCCCTCTCGAGTAACCTATGACCGGGATTATTTAGGATATGTGTTTAAAGGTGAATTGATCTCATTATCGTGATCTCATCACGATCCGATTCCCATTGCACAAATCCAAGGACATCACTATACATATGCATTTATGCAATAGTTATAAAGTGATATACGCCAAAAATATAATAAGTAAAAAGATTCTGTATCAAGTCACACGTGCCATCACTCACGTGATTGGCTTGCTGGGCACTTATGACTAGCAATTACGTCGAGAAACTATTGTTTTTTCGACGATAATTTTGCTCTTACAAGACAGCACATACTTACTGCAACTTCCATTGATTTTTATCAAACCTTTGCTGCCATCTACCACAGATCTAAAACATTCATCCATAGCCCTAAAACTCCACTAAACCACACCCTCAGATTTGGAGGCATATACTATGGCATCTAAGGAGGCAATCAATGCTAAATTCGAAGCTTTTGAGGCACGAATGGAGGATACAATTTAGACACTCTTTACTGAACTCAGATTGGGCCGACCACTAAGGCCGAAGAAATCACATCAAGGAGAGAGCTCTGCCCAATCGCACGAAGCCCGAAGAGATGACTTCCAAAAGAGGAGAGGTTCTATGATCGATCCCAACTATCCACGCATGAGGGTGGACTTCCCTAGATGGGAAGAAAGAGACCCGATTGGTTGGATCTCACGCGCGGAGCGATATTTTCGGTACCACAAAACCACGGACGCATCTATGGTGAAAATTATAGCTATACATCTTGAAGGGGATGCCATATAGTGGTTTAACTCATTTGAACACACTCATGGAGTCCTCTTATTTCGACAATTCAAAGAAGAATTGTTGATCCGCTTCCGACCAACCAATTACGAGAACATTAACGGACAACTAGCAAAGATCCGACAAACCTCCACCATTCAAGAGTACCAAACTAGGTTTGAAAGGTTATCTAATCAAACTCATGATTGGTCTTAAAAACAGCTATTGAGGACTTTCATTGAAGGCTTGAAGCCGGAGATCCGGGGAGAAGTTAAAGCGCGACAACCGTACACGCTTATGGCAGCCATCTCTTTCGTACGACATCAAGAGGAGCGATTGAATCATGAAGCTTGGAGGACTAGGGTTGCTCCTCATCCAGAAATACTGAAGCCCTTAGCCCCCCTACTGTCGATCGAGTCCCTGCACCAAAGAGGTTGACAAGAGAAGAGCTTCGGGAGTAATCTGCGAAGCGGTTATGTTGGCATTGCAACGAGCCGTGGAGTTACAAGCATTGCTGTAGAAAAGGGAGACTTCTTTTGATTGAACCAGTAGAAGAAGAGGTCATTGAACATTTAAAAGAGAGCCTTGAACATAACAAAGAAGATGCGGAAGAAGAGCCACAACCGACCGACGTTACAGTACACACACTAGCTGGCTACTCAAACCCGCAAACGATGAAAGGGAGACTTCTTATGATTGAACCAATAGAAGAAGAGGTCATTGAATATTCAAAAGAGAACCTTGAACATAAAGAAGATGCGGAAGAAGAGCCACAACTGATTGACGTTACAGTACACGCACTAGCCGGCTACTCAAACCCGCAAACGATGAAAGTTGGATGCCTTCTCAAACAACAACCGATCACTGTTCTCATCGACACGGGCAGTACTACTAACTTCCTAAATAGTAAGCTTACTTTTCGGATGGCATTACCTATCAAGAATCGCTGCAGGTTTGATGTTAAGGTCACCGACGGACGGATTTTGAAGTATGATCGTAGGCGCCCGCAGGAGAAACTATTGCTGCAGGACCAAGAGATAATTGCAGATTTCTTCCTTCTCCCTCTTAACGATCATGAGGCTATGCTCAGAATTAAATGGTTGACAACATTATGTGATGTTTCCTGGAATTTTTTTAAACTAATTATGAAATTTTACAGTAAGGAGAAATATGTGATATTACACGGGAAACGTGGGGGCGACATAACAACGATTTGCACACAACAAATGGAGAAGGTTTTGCATAAAGCATGCAGCGCCTTTTTGGTACAACTTGAGAAGCAAACTAAGGGAGAGCCAACAGAATTTGAAGATCCAAATCTACTTCGTTTGCTTGCTGAATTTTCAGATATATTTGACGAACCGTGCAACCTACCTCTTACCTATCTGCATAATCATTGTATAACGATTCTTCCAAGCAAATCTCCAGCAAATGCTCAGTCATATCAGTATCCACATCTCCAGAAGGATGAAATATAAAGGATTATAAAAGAGATGCTCGAAACAGGAGTTATTCGGCCATGTTGCAGCCCCTACTCTTCACCGGTGCTCCTCATACGAAAGAAGGACGGAACATGGCGATTATGTGTTGATTACCAAGCTCTCAATGGCATAACCATCAAGGATAAATACCCTATTCCAATAGTAGATGAATTGCTAGATGAAAGGGAGTACAAATCTTCACAAAGCTGGACATTCGATCCGGGTATCATCAAATATGAGTATGCGAAGAAGACATACCGAAAACCACTTTTTGAACACACAACAACCACTATGAATTTTTGCTTTCTTTAAAAGAAGGTGGAATATCTTGGGCATATCATATCAAAGGAAGGTGTGGCAGTAGACCCCTTCAAAATTGGAGCAATGCAAAACTGGCTGACCCCAAGGAACATAAAATTGCTACATGGCTTTCTAGGTTTAACAGGCTACTACTACAAGTTCGTGAAAAACTATGGAGAGATTAATGCACCACTTACTTCCTTACTAAAAAAAGGTGTCTTCCAATGGTCGGACAAAGCCTCTGCTTCCTTCGATAAACTTAAGGCAGCCATGACGACGACGCCAGTGCTAACACTACTAGATTTCAATCGACCCTTCATTATTAAGGCCGACGCATCTGGAGTCAGAATTGGAGCCATTCTCATGCAAGATGGTCTACCACTCACATACACTAGCAAGACATTATCTCCCTACCATCAAAATAAGTCAATATATGATAAGGAGATGCTCGCCATTGTGCGCGCAGCAACGAGGTGGAGATCCTACTTGATTGGTCGACGATTTCAAATTAAAACCGACCATAAAAGCCTCAAGTACTTTTTGGAGCGAAAGATATCATCCCCTAAGCAGCAAAAATGGGTAACAAAACTTCTTGGATTTGATTATGAAATAACTTACAAAAAGAGGAAAGAGAATATTCTTGCAGATGCGCTTTCACAGTTACCCGAGCAAGCTGAAGTTTTGGTCGTTTCACTTTCGACCAGCGACTTCCTTGAGAATATTAAGATAGAATGGCAGGAAGATTTAGATACTAGTAGGATTATAAAAAATTTGGAGGAAGCACCAAGCTCCGTGGCTCATTACAATTGGGACTCAAAAAAATTACACTATAAGGGACACATTGTGCTTATGATAAATTCTACTTGCATCTTCACGAGCAGATTTTGGATAAAGTTATTCTATATGCAGGGTACTAAATTGAAAAGGAGTACGACATATCACCCACAAATCGACGGCCAGACAGAAGTTATAAATAGGTGCTTGGAGACAGCCCAAAGCCACCCGCCAAATATGACTATCCAAGGAGAACTCCAAACCCAGCCAAGTACCATTATTGATCGACAGATTGTGACTCGACGACGAAGACCCACTACTAAAGTGCTAATACAGTGGGTGAACCTACCAATAGAAGATGCCACTTGGGAGAACTATGATGACTTGAAGATCAAATTCTCAAAATTCATGAATCGTCAGCCTCGAGGACAAGGCTGATTTGAAGAGGGCGGGTCTGTTAGGACTCTAGCTAGGAGAGTCCTAATTGAGAGGGACATTCATGTAAAACCTACCTAAGCCGACCCCTATTAAAGAGGTGAAGAGGCCGGCTAGGGTTAGGAGGTTATTTCTTAGAGAAGAATAAGGAATTGTAAAGGAATAGGAGTCTTGAGTAAGAGTCCTATTAGGAGTTGGTTAGAAGTATGAGTCCTATTAGGAGTTAGGGTTTAGAAGCCCTATAAATAGTCATGTATTCCTCCTCTTTTCATAAGCAATAGATGAATCTTTTCTGCAGCCTTTGAGCAGCAACTTGGAGGGAGGAACCCCTATAGAGTTCCAAGGAGGCTGATCCCCTAAAGAGATCAACCCCAAGTTTAGAATCTACAAGGGTTCTAATAGCCAGCAGCCCACATCCCCTGCTTCTGGCCAGCCCACCCGCTGTTGTCACTCTTCGGCCAGCGACCACCGTCGCCTATCGCCTCACACATGAGCCACCACCGCTGCCTCCTTCTCCACTGCCGCCCGCCTTTCCTTGAGTCGCAGCCACAGCCACTCGACCTCCCCTCCTCGGCGATCGTTGGTGATTTTGCTCCCAGCCGTGCCACCACCGCTGCCTCCTTCTCCACCGCCGTTGGCCTCCCCTTGGGTCGCAGCCACAACCGCTGGTTGCCTCTCTCCTCGCGGCGATTAAAATAGGGCAACTCACCGATTGCCCTTATTCCCAACTGCGTCACCACCACTTTTCCCAGCCGCCTCGTCGTCGCTCGATCACCGCTGCCCGCCTCCCAACCGCAACCCTAGCTGCCTCCCCTTGGGTCGCAGCCGCAGCCGCAGACGCCGATTCGTCTCCTTTACCGACATCAACAACAGAGCATCCTCTACTGCCATAGCTGCGACCCTCGGCCTCCTTCTCCTTCTCCACTGTCGTCGCTATTTCCCGGCCGCTCAACCATTGTCGCCGCTGCTCATCAGCCACCAACCTTCCCCTCTCCAACATCGCCACCCCTGCTTTCGGGCAGCCCGCACCCTTGCTTCAGCCACACTAATAATTTTATGTATAGGAAAGTTGCAGCGCGATTAGCCCACCACATTAGAAGTTATGACAGATTCGAAGTAAAGATCGCTGATGGATAGATTTTTACTTGTGATAGCAAATATTCAAAGATAAAATTGATTATACAGAGCTAGGAGTTTCTTGCAGTGATTACTACACTGAAAGACTGACCTGTTGCTTATACTATCAAAAAGTGGAGACCCTACTTACTTGATCAACGGGTTGTGATGCGTTGCAGATAGCCTATGACTAAAATGTTGAAAGAGAAGCTCCCCGAGTTTGATGCTGCTCAGCCTTGAGGACAAGGCTAATTTGAAGAGGGAGGAATTGTTAGAACCCTTTTATTTTATGAGCTTTTGAATAATGTTTATTGAGTCTGTTTAGTTCAGTTAGAGTTAGATAGAGATTTATTTAATATTTATTTATTATTAAAAGTCTAAGTTATGGTGGACTCTAGGTGGAACTCTATAAATAATAATGTAACCCTTTCTTCAAGGAATCAATCAATCACTAAAATATTATTCCAGTTTATTATGATAAACCCTAGGAGGTCAATCCCCTCGAAGCGATCAAAGAGACCGATCCCCTCGAAGTAATCAAGGAGGTCGATCCCCTTGAAGCCATCATTCCCTTTTCTATTCTTTCTTTGACGATAAGACCTTAGGATCTTATCATTTGGTATTAGAGCATTTTACGATAAGACTTTAGGGTCTTGTCAGAGTTTTTCTCCTCCCTTTCTAAGTTTTGAGATCATTCAAGAGAGGTGTGAGACTTGTAAGGGTTCTCTCCTAAACCCGTGAAAAGGTAAAAGTGCTGTAAAATAAGTGGTTGGTCTTCACTTATTGAAGGAAGGCCTTTAGTGGATGCCAGAGACCTCGTCGGAGGAGGAATCTGAAAGTGGATGTTGGTCACGTTGACCGAACCACTCTAAATCCTGGTTTGCTTTTCATTTGAGCAATTTACATTACTGAAAATCTCCTTAATCCTCTCTTGCACTTTTACGAAAGCTTTTAAGTTCATAATCTCTCTAAAACGGATTGAATCGAAATCATTTTTGTCTGAATCAGTTTTAATCGAAACGAACATTTTTCTGAAATCGTAAAAGTTTTTTGCTGCACTAATTCACCCCCCCTCTTAGTGCCGCTCTTGATCCTAACAATTGGTATCAAAGCAAGGTTCACTCTCGTTTGGTTTAAAACCCAAGAGAGATGACATTTGCCGGCAACCTAGAGGGCCATTCAATTACACGTCCGCCCATGTTCAATGGGATAGATTACACATATTGGATGACTAGAATGAGGATCTTCCTAATTTCAATTGATTTCGAATTATGAAATATTATAGAAAATGGCTTTCAAAAGTCTTCTCTTTCAATAAACGATTGGAATGAATTGGAGAAGAATACTTTCGCTTTAAATACAAAGGCTATGAATGTCGTGTTTTGTGCATTAGATAAAAACGAATTTAATCGAGTATCGATTTGTGAAATGGCTTTTGACATTTGGCATATACTCGAAGTGACTCATGAAGGCACTAGTAGAGTGAAGGAGTCAAAAATTAATCTTTTAGTGCATTCTTATGAGTTATTTCGAAAACCGAGTGAGACCATTGGAGACATGTACACCCGATTTACGAATATTGTCAATGGTCTAAAAGAACTTGGTAAAGGTTTCTCGGATTTTGAACTGGTTAATAAGATTTTAAGATCCATTCCAAAAAGTTGGGATTCTAAAGTAACGACGATTCAAGAGGCCAAAGATCTAAATAATTTTCCTGTTGAAGAACTAATTGGGTCACTAATGATCTATGAAATGACATGTAAAGCTCATGAAGAGCTTGAGGATACCCTTCCAAAGAACAGGAAGGACATAGCACTGAGAACACAAGAAGACCACTTGAAAGAAAACTCAAGTGAGGAGGACTTTGATGATGACTTGATACTCTTAATAAAGAAGTTCAAAAGATTCATAAAAAGAAATAAATTTAAAAATGATACTAAAAATAAATTTGAACCTAAAAGGGAACAAGTGATATGTTATGAATGCAAGAAGCCTGAACACTTCAAGAGTGAATGTCCCCAAGCAAAAAGGAGGCAACTAAAAAAGAAGGCTCTTAAAGCTACATGGGACGACTTAAGTGCATCCGAAGAAGATGAGACAACCATCACTGAGCAAGTTGCTCACTATGCACTAATGGCCATTGAAAATGAGGTAACAAGTTTATTTGACGCAAATTTATCCTTTGATGAACTATTAAATACTTTTAATGATCTATTTGATGAATATAAATTAATTAGTAGAAAATATAAATTGTTAAAAAAGGAGCATGCTTCTCTTGTTAGTGATTTCGATAGATTAAAAGTTGAGCACAATGATAGTTTAGCTCAATGTACAAAATGTGATGAACTAAAAATACTTCAAAAGGAAAACTTGCTACTAAAAGAAACCTTAAAAAAATTTGAGGTTGGTAGCAAGTCCTTGAACATGATCCTTGCCAACAAGGGTCACTTTCATAGAAAAGACGGAATTGGATTTGTGAGTAGCTTTCACCAAAATCCAACCACCTTTGTTAAAGGCTCTACTTTGCATATTTTATCATGAAATAAATATAACTTTTGTTACAAATTTGGGCATGTAGCTTATCATTGTCTATTCAGGAAATGTAGTCCACATAAATTAATTTGGGTTCCTATAAGAACCTTAAATGACTCAATGCAACATGATAAATTATGTAGATCAATTTTTGAAGCACCCAAGGTCAAATGGGTACCTAAAAATTATCTCTTTTTGTAGAAAAATGTACCATCACCAACTAGGAGCAAGAGATGATACTTTGATTTTGAAGGCTTAAGGCTTATGACCAAAGATCCAAAATAACCCATAAAGCTCTCTAGCCAAAATAATAAAAAGAGATCATAAGAATTAAAACTATTAGTTACAAAATAAAACTTATAAGATCATGATGCAGTAATTATTTAAAATCTTGTGTGATAAACACTTGATCTTGATCTCTCAAACCTGAAAATTCTTATGCATAAGTTCCCTTTCTAACTTCTTCCAGAGTTCTAAATTTCTATGATACATTCCCTCCTAAATTATTTTTCGGATCGAATTCTATCTAACAAGATCATGAATTTGTTAAATTTTTATTTTCGGACTTTCTTGATCACTCACCTGAATCATGATCTTATAGTGTGCGCAATAAGCCATATGCATTTTTCCATATGAGTTTTTACGATGTTTGCGTACAAATGATGAATCATGAACTTATGGTAGGTATTTTACAATACGAGTTCAATACGTTATATTGAGTATGATGTGCATTTTATATGATGAATCATGAACGTAGAGTCTTCAATACGAATTTCCTTTTCTTATGATGTGATTTTTACATGATAAGGTCGTGTGGTTCATAACAATAAAAATCTTTCATGATAAGGTTGTGTGGTTACATGCAAGCAGTGCTCGCTGCATGATAAGGTTTATGTCACCCCCCTTCCCCCACACAACTATGTGAGCAGTGTTCACTCTTATAAACCCCAAGTTACGGTCGACGGTAGAACCGACCCCAACTCATTTTGCACTCCTCCAAACAGCTCTAAACCCATTGCTCTCCCTCTAGCAACCCAAAAATCCCCACTTCCCACTAGATCAAGTATCAATCTCCGACATTCTTTTAAAGATCACTAGAAAGGAGAACTATAAAGGTAATCTCTACACCAAATTGATTCTCCTTTGTATTACTTGTTCTTGCTCCTTATTTGCCTTCATTATTGTAGTCTTAATGGGTTCTAGAAGATCCTCCAGGGACAAAGGGAAAAGGAGATTAGATGAAAATTATGACTCCATACTTTTCGATTCTAATCAACATGCTCTGAAATTTTCATCCAGAGTCTAGACATGTTCATAAGAGAAAATATGTTGATTTAGACGAATTAAGTGATTTGGAACCTATTCAATGGCTTACAAATCTAGACATTCTCCCAATTCTTCAAATAAGTGAACCTATCTACCATAGACTTGTTAGGCTATTCTACAACAATTTACATGCAGATGAAGAAGAAAAGGCATCTACCTATCTATTAAGACATCATATACCTATTACGGATAGATCAATTTGCAACATCATAGGAATTCTGGTAAAAGAAAGAGGATGTTGTTTTAGAGGACAATGTGATGAAGAATCGGTTGGGACTACTTACGTTAATGCCTTAGGAATAATTTTTGGTAATCCTAACTTAACCATTCTTCCAAAAAGCTGTGAACACTTACTACCTTTAAGCACCAAAATACTTCATCACATTCTGATAAGTATCATTCTCCCAAAACAATATCATCATGATGAAGTAAGCCAAATGGAATTAGATACCATGTATTGGATTATGAAGGGACATAACAATTATTTTGGTTACCTAATATAATAAAACATGATTGAACTATCAAAAAGGGACATGATGCTTCCCTATGGTGGCTTAATCACAAGACCACTCAATGCCTATGATATTGCTATTTCACCCAACGAAGAAATTATAAAACTAGATATATTTAGTATCATAAATAAAAACATACTTTGATGGTTGAGATGTACATTTAGAAATGGTATATGGACTAGACTGCCTAGAAGGACTGATCCCCTCCAACCAGAACCAAAACCCGAAACACCAATTTTTAGGGGTAATCAATCTCCTCCAACCAGTCTCTTTGAGGAATCACCTCCAGTAGAGCAAGCACCTCCCTCATCTATCGATGACATAGGGACTCGGATAGATCATTTTGAACAACGACAAGATCGACTTGAACAATGCCAAGATCAAATCTTAACTAAGTTGTAGCAAATTCATCAACAGTTTAATACTTTGTTTAGACATTTGAACTTTTCACCACCTGAATAAGCTGTGTATGTATTTAAGGAGAAGTGGACATAATTCCTCTTTGTTATGTTGTAATCATATGTTGTTTACCTTAATGTTGTAAACTTAAAATGCTACTTAATTTGATGATCGCAATGCTGTGCTTTGATGCCTAAAATACTACTTACTTTGATAGTAAAATTCCGTACTAACTACCTTGATGGTTAAATTCTGAGTTTACTTTAATGAATATATCACTCTAAGAATTAGACTTGATATATCTTTTGAATGGATAAATTCCTTGATATATTTAGCTATTGGTATCTATGACTTGATGTATTATGATTATTTGCGGAGTTAGGAATGTTAATTTGTCCAAATGCATGAATTTGATGTATATCTTTTCCGAACTATCTTTCACTGAATGAAGCTTTCATGAGTCTATGCCATATCAAGTTTACTTTATACCCTTGCTCCATCACTTAATGATTTTTTATATATGGAATTAATTGACAAATGCATCTCTCACGGATTTATCTCATGTGAATTTTTAATGAGAATTAATGTTGGCAAGATTTTAATGTTGCACTTGGTATCTTGAGATGGGTTATATGAATTTACTTAAGTTTATGATAATATATATGAGCATAATTTATGATTATCTATTGTGCTCTTGTTTAGGTTCTTTTGCAACAATATCTGCTAACCTCAGTTCGGTATCAGTTCTAAATAGAACCAACATTAAGGATTGGAAGGAAACTATTTTGATCATTTTGGGTTGCATGGATCTGGACCTTGCACTAAATGAAGACCAACTTGTTTCTCTTACGAAAAATAGTACTCATGATGAAGAAGACTATATAAGAAGTAGGACAGGTCTAATCGCATGAGTCTCATGATCATTAAGTGTGGCATTCCGGAAGTCTTTATAGGTGCAATATCTAAAGGGATTACCAAGGCCAAAGATTTCCTTATCAAAATAGAAAAGCATTTTCTTAAAAACAATAAGGCGGAAACAGGCACTCTACTTCAAAGCTTGATTTGCATGAGGTACAACGGCAAAGGAAATATAAGGGAGTACATTATGGAGATGTATAATCTTACTTCAAAGCTTAAAGCATTAAAGCTTGGCTTATTAGAGAACTTACTTATCCATTTGGTTTTGATATTGCTTCCTGCGTAATTCAATCAGTCTAAGGTCAGTTATAATTGTCAAAAGGACAAATAGTCTCTTAATAAGCTCATTTCATATTATGTGTAAGAAGAAGAAACGTTGAAAAAAGAAAATATTGAAAGTGCCAACTTGGCCAGCACCTCTAAAGATAAGGGCAAGAAAAGGAAATACAAATCAGGAAAGAATGACGCTGATAAGAGTCTAGCACAAAAGAAACAAAATAAGGATGATACTTTTTTCTTTTGTAAGAAATCTGGGTCTTCGAAGAAGGACAAAAGAGTTCGTTCCTTACTTTGGTTTGTTCTAAAGTCAATTTAACTTCAATACCTAGAAACACTTGATGGTTAGACTTCAGTGCAACTACTAACATCAGTGTTTCAATGTAGGGTTACTTGAGCTACCAAAGGCTCAATGATGCTAAGGGATGCATTTATGTGGGAGACGAAAAATTAATAAATGTGGAAGCTATAGGCACATTTAGATTGTTATTGTGTAGTGGATACTATTTGGATTTGAAAGACACTTTTGTTATACCATCATTTAGATGGAATTTAATTTCTGTTTCTTATTTGCATAAATCTAGTTATTCTTGTTCATTTGGAAACAATCAGTTTACTTTATATTTAAATTCAAATATAATTGAAACTGATTCACTTGTAGCTTATGACAATCTATATTTACTTAATACTATAGTGTCCTATCATGAATCTCTGAATACGGAATTGTGAGGTGCTAAACATAAAATTAAAAATTCAGGTGTATTATGGCACAAATGTTTGGGTCACATATCTAGAAATATAGTTAAAAGACTTATGTTAGAAGGGATTCTTGATCCCATTGATTTATTAGGTTTAGATATTTGTGTTGAATGCATTATTGGTAAACAAACCAAACCTAAGAGATCAGGTGCATATAGAGCTACAGAAGTCTTAGAATTGATATATACAAATATTTGTGGGTCATTTCCTATACCTTTATGGAATGGTCAATAATACTTTATATCATTAATAGACGATTGCTCTAGATATAGATATATGTATCTAATACATAAAAAATCTTAGTTTTTGGATGTGTTCAAATCATTTAAGGCTGAAGTTAAAAATCAACTCATTAAAAGGATAAAAAGCGTTAGATTTGACTATGAAGAGGAATATTATGGTAGAAATGATGGCTTAGGTGAATAATGTCCAGGACCATTTGCTCTATACCAAGAGGAGTGTGGAATTATTCCTCAATATACAATGCTAGGGTTACCTAATATGAATGGTATAGTTGAAAGACGAAACCATACACTTAAGGATATGGTAAGAAGTATGATTTCTCAATCTACTTTACTAGAGTCACTTTGGGGAGAAGTAATAAAGTTTGTAGCTTACATTCTTAATAGAGTACCAACTAAAGCAACTGCAAAAATACCTTATGAGTTTTGAACTGAGAGAAAGTTTAGTCTAAGACACCTTCGTATATGGGGTTTTCCAATTGAGACAACACCTTATAAGCCTAATAAAAAGAAATTGGAACTCCAAATAGAGAGCAATTACTTTATTGGTTATTCTGAGCAATATAAGGGGAATAAATTGTTAGAAATTTTAGAGGCGACATCACATGCACAATGGAAGAATAGAAAAACAAAAACCCCAAATTTCTCAATGATATGTTCGTCGTCGTGCGAAGATTAATGCGCAAAATCTATAAAACTAAAAACTACATATATAAAAGATTATATTTTACCTAGGGAGATTATATATTCTTGAATCCCTACAGATCTGTAGGAGAGGGTGAAGGAGGTCAAGCGTCCTTCTCTCTAGCGGTAATCCATACAACAGGGTTGCGATGACGCTCCTCAAATCTTTAGGCATGTTATTTGAGTAGAAGAAGAGGAGAGGAGAATAGGATGTGGCAACTAAGAAACCTTTAGCTTATAAGCCATTAGTTCCCTCCTATTTATAGAGGTCCCTTATCAACTTAACTCTAATGGATCCTACTCTATTGGGTACTAGATCTCCATCCAACTACCCAAGCCTCTTAGATTAGTGGATCTCTATCCAATAATCTCTCATTGGCTCTTATTGGATCTCTTACATAGGATCCAATAATTCAGAGGCTTATTAGATATATAATAAGAAAGGGGCTCCGGTAGATATCTCATATCCAAACCTCTACTCGTAGCAATGCCTACCATATATGTGTAACCCTCTAGGCACAATATCGAGTTGGCCATAAGTTATACATATAATAACTCCTTTTAGCTTAATAAATTATTATCTCCATAATAATTCACTCGACTCATCGACTACGGATGTACTTGGCCACTACGCCGCAATCCCACATAGGAGAGTAATTCATTGGACCTATCTATCATTAATTATCATACATCTATAATCCCTTATTCATCTATTACCCCAAAGACCGTATACCGAGTATAGTACTATCATGCCTATATAGTTTCTACTCGAGTCTCGCCCTGATCAAATTCTCCCAGAGAACTCTTTCTCTCAATTCGAATGACCCTAGCTAAGAATTTGTCTGAGCAAGAACACATGAGATATTTTTATTATGACACCGAGAGTAGATGATCATCTATCGACACTTAATAGTCCTCATAGGGTTGGCTGCCACTCCCGATGACCGAATGTGCTAGATCTAGAACATGCAAACCTATAAGTCTGGTATCAAAGAGTGGAGTATTCATATAGGACATGCTTGGTATCTCAAGTCTAAGGATCAGATACACCACTAGGACTACAGAATCACTGTCTGATAATAAGACATCATTAACCATATAGTATTTCGTGAGCGGATCAATCGGTGAACTCATTCTCCAATGAGCACCTGCAATGTAGCCCTAGTGTCCCCACACGAGCAGCTATAAGATCAGTCGCCTCCATCATATGTATGGATATATAGTACACCAATATGTCTAGTTATCTCGATGTCCCTCTTGAGTAACCTTTGACCATGATTATTTAGGGTCTATATTTAAAGGTGAATCGGTCTCATTACCATGATCTCATCATGATTCGATTCCCATTACATAGATCCATGAACATCATATTATATTCATGCAACAAGCAATATAAAGTGATAAAATGTCAATATATAATAAGAAAAAAGAGTGTGTGTCATGTCACACATGTCATCACTCATGTGATTGGCTTGTAGGGCACCTATGACTAGTAATCTCGCACTTGACCCAAAGCCAATCACCTATATGTTTGATCTCCATCAGACTCCTATGACACTTAAAGACAATCTAAGACAACGACTTGTCTTCGGATGTTATCTTCCGATGGAACTCTTTCCACTACTACATCTCCTTGGTTCACGATCTCTCTAATTAGGTAGAACCTCTTCAGAATATGCTTAGACTTCTGATGAGACCTAGGTTCCTTCGTTTGAGTAATCACCCTATTGTTATCACAATATAAGGGAATCGACTCCTCGTTGCTCGGCATGACTCCCACATCTGTGATGAACTTCTTCATCCAAATTCTCTCCTTTGCTGCCTCTGTTACAGCAATGTACTTTACCTTTGTGGTTATGTCAGTAATAGTATCTTACTTGGAACTCTTCTAGTATACTGCTCTTCCATTCAGAGTGTACACATACTCCGAATTCGACTTGCTATCATCGATATCAGATTGGAAACTCGATTCCATGCAGCCTTCAACCTTGAGGCTATTACCTCCATATATCAATAAAAGATCTTTAATCTTTCTCAAGTACTTAAAGATATACTTTACTACTTTTTAGTGCTCCAAGCCTGGATCCGCCTGATACCTGCTCGTGACACTTAGAGCATGCGCTATATTAAGTCTGGTACATAGCATGACATACATGATAGACCCTATCGCCGAGGCATAGGGTATCCTATCCATGTTCCCCCTTTCTTTAAGAGTTTTTGGGGACATACTCCTAGAAAACGATATCTCATATCTTATCGGTATGAGACATCTCTTGAAATTTTCTATGAAAAATCTTTTGATAATGGTGTCTATGTACTTGGATTGGGACAAGCCAAGCATCCTCTTGGATCTATCTCTATAGATATGAATCCCAAAGATATATAATGCTTCCCCCAAGTCCTTTATGGAGAAGTGCATAGATAACTAAGCATTTACTCTGGATAGCATTCCTACCTCATTCTCAATGATCAAGATGTCATCTACATATAACACCAGGAAGGTGATAACGCTCCTACTTACCTTCGTGTACACACAAGGCTCATCTTTATTCTTAACAAAGTCATAAGATCTAATTGCCTCATCAAATCTTATATTCTAACTTCGGGAAGCTTACTTTAGTCCATAAATGGACCTAAGAAACATACATACCTTATCTGGGCAGTCCTTGGATACGAATCCATTATACTATATCATATACACCTCCTCCTTGAGGTTGCCATTGAGGAATGCAATTTTCATATCCATCTGCCAAATCTTATAATCATAGTGTGATATAATAACTAATAGAATTTAGATGGATTTTACCATGGCCATGAGTGAGAAGGTTTCATCATAGTCAACACCTTACCTTTGATGATATCCCTTGGCCACTAGCCTTGTTTTATAGGTCTCTACCTTTCCATCTACTTAGATCTTCTTCTTGAAAATCTACTTGCAATCGATGGGTACAATACCCTCGGGTGCATCAACTAAATTCCAAATCTTGTTGGAGTATATGGAATCTATTTTAAAATTCATGGCTTCTTACCACTTCCCAGAGTTTATACTCGTAATAGTCTCCTTGTAGGTCTAAGGATTAATATCCTTAACATCCTCTCCTCTAATATATCCCACATATCTCTTAGGAGGATATGATACTCTATCGGATCTACATAAAGTAAAAACTTGTGTACTAGGTATTTGAACAGACTCAGGCTGTAGAGTGGTGCTTGAGCTAGGTTCTCCAACCTCGCTCAACTCTATCACGCTCCACTATCTCCGCCAAAAATGTGTTCCTTCTCAAGAAACACTGCTCTCTTGGCTACAAAGACCTTTTAATCCTCAGGATGATAGAAATAATACTCATAAGATTCCTTAGGGTATCCTACGAACTTGCACCGCTCCGTTCTTAATTCCAACTTATCGGGGTTGTTTCTTTTAACGTGGGCAGGACAACCCCAAATCTTAACAACCTTTAGATCAGACTTCTTCCCTTTCCATATCTCATATGGTGTAGACACTACCGACTTAGTTAGAACTTTATTCGGAAGGTAAGTTACAGTCTGTAGGGTATACCCCCAAAATGAGATGGGTAGGTCAATGAAGCTCATCATGGACCACACCATATCTAACAATGTATGATTCCTCTTTTCAGATATATCATTGAGTTGAGGTGTATAAGGAGGTGTCCATTAGGATAGAATCTCATGGTCCTTAAGGAACTAGGTGAACTTTGTACTCAAGTACTCACCTCCTCGATCTAATCGAAGAGTCTTGATACTCTTTCCAGTCTAGTTCTCCACTTCATTCTTATACTCTCTAAATTTCTCGAAGGCCTCAAACTTGTACTTCATCAAGTACACATGTCCATATCTTGAGAAATCATCAGTAAAAGTAATAAAGTATAATTAACCACCTATGGCAATGACTCTCTCTCTAATTCCACTAAAAGGAGAGTTAGTTAGTTTTCCACGAAGGCAATGCTCGCAAGTTGAATATGACTCATAGATATCCATCCTTTAGTGACTTTTGAATCATTCCCTCATGGATATGACTTAGACTACAATGCCACATGTATGCACTATTCACCTCATCTCGTTTCCTCTTGGACACATTTACATTCACGATATATGGAGCAGTGTCTAGTATAAATAAACTATTATGCAATATTCCTCTCGTGATGATCTCATCATCTAATATTATTGAATAATCATTATTCTAAAAAATTAATTTATATCCACTAATTGTCTAACATGAAATGGAAATAATATTTTTGATAAAAGAAGGAATAACTTTTGCTCCATTCTAAAATAAGGTGACCTCGCTAACATATACTATAATAACTTTTGCTCCATTGCCCATCTTAAGGTCCATCTCACCTCTCGCCAATCTCTTAGGTTTTGCTAGAACTTGTAACAAATTGCAAATGTGATAAGCACTACCAGTATCCAATACTCATATATTATCATAAGAGTCTTACAAATGGAGACTGATCATGAATGTACCTAAAGCTTCTCTAAGTTTCTATTTCGTCCTCTCTGCAAGGTACTCTTTGCAGTTCCTCTTCTAATGCTCATCTTTGTCATAGTGGAAGTACTAGCCTTTTGTCCTTTACCAGGTCTTTCTTAGCAACCTTTGCTTTACCCGGTCTGCCCTTGCCCTTCTTAAGGGACTTTTCTATCTTCCTTTTCTTTCTGATCTTATCAGTATAAAGAACTGACTTCTTTTTCTTGATAGTGCTCTTTACCTCTCTCAACATACTGAGGAGCTTAGGGAGAGTCACCTCAAACTTGTTCATATTAAAATTCATCATGAAGTATAAAAAGGAATCTGGTAAGGATTGAAGCACAAGATCCACACATAGGTTATCCTCTATGACCATTCTTAGGCCTATGAGTTTCTCACGCAGACGACCAACGTTGAGCAATAATTGGCCACTTCTGTGAGGGTAGAATGTTGCCCTTTTTCTCCTTTTGCATCAATGACTTGACATAAAAAATCTTCCTAAAATAAAACACAAAGTTCAAAACCAATCTTTCACACGAATAACCTGACTCTGATACCACTGTTGGGAATTCTAGGGGTGATATTACAGGCGCAATGGAAGAACAAAAAAATAAAAACCCTAAATTTCCCAATGATGTGTTCATCGTCGTGCGAAGATTAATGCACAAAATCCGTAAAACCAAAAACTATGTATATGAAAGATTATGTTTTACCTAGTGTCACGGACTTAGCTGGTTTTGCCTAAGTCATGCGGCACCCTTGCGTGTTCGTCCGCAAAGGTCAACCTCCCCAAAGTCTCCGATGTCCCTTAGGACCCACAAAAGAGAGAACGGGTTAGAGAAAACACCTCATTCGGGATCCACAAGCAAACATTTCTGAAAACATTTTATAGATAATGCAAATTACAAACAGACTTTACAAGCTCTGAATAGTTGCACAATAAAGGGTAAAAAGGTCCACTATAGACCGAAATCTCTCACACGTGTCCACATGACATAACCTTTATTTACAAGCCTAAATCAGCCACCAACCTAACTAAAATAGGACTATTAAGTCTTCGGCCGTCCCTCTACATATTGTACAAAGCATGAACATACCAAAAGATACGGACATACATAAGCATTACATCAAACATCCTATTTAGAAGTTTGTCCATGACATTCTCCCTCACTTATTCCTTCGACTTCCTCGTCGAAACCTTTGTCAACACTGCAACTCCACGCCTTTGCTAAGTCTTCAATCTTCTGATCCAGCTGCAATGCGCCTCTTGGCTCCCAGTTGCTCTCCGCTGCACCACTCAAGGCCTAGCAACATGCTGAACTCGTTGCACACTTCAGCCTCCTATGGACGTATCCTTCACATGCCGAAGAGAAAGTTTCAATGCTCCATGGTGCTGAGTTTTGGTCACCTTGGGATGGCCGCGAACATTCCATTGTCCGTATACAAGCCCATGCATTAGTACCGAATTCTTTGAGTTAGCAATTCCCCTCACCTCTGTGATCTTTGCACAACTCTTTCGATCGCTGAGCAACTCATTCCACCTTGGATGGTCTCATCCTTTACCAAGCACCTCGCTTGCCTTGAGCACCATCAAGTATAGTTGTCAACGTTGAGCCGTAGCTCAAACTCAGCTATCCCAACCTTTGTGCGCTCCGCATTCTTCCAAGCTTGCCTGTTCTCGTGGTGCCTCTTGCGCGAAGGGTTGGCCATTTCTCTGAATGCCAATCTCAGATGCCCACTCCTTCAAGCGACTCATTTTCCCTATATCTCCATGCCCGTTTTCTCCCAAACGATCGCATGTGTACTGACTACCCTCAACGCAGCCCCACTAGGTCCCCCACATTTGCATGCTAAGTGTTTCTATGAGTGCTTGTCCCGCTCTGATACCATATGTCACGGACTTAGCTGGTTTTGCCTAAGTCGTGCAGCACTCTTGCATGTCCGTCCGTAAATCACAGCCTCCCCGAAGCCTCCTATGTCCCTTAGGACCCACAAAAGAGAGAACGGGTTAGAGAAAATACCTCATTCGGGATCCACAAGCAAACATTTCCGAAAATACTTCATAGACAATGTAAATTACAAACAGACTTTACAAGTTCTAAACAGTTGCACAACAAAGGATAAAATGATCCACTACAGACCGAAATCTCTCACACGTGTCCACATGACACAACCTTTATTTACAAGCCTAAAGCAGCCACCAACCTAACTAAAATGGGACTATTAAGCCTTCGGTCGTCCCTCTACATGCTGTACAAAGCATGAACATACCAAAAGATACGGACATATATAAGCATTATATCAAACATCCTGTTTAGAAGTTTGTCCGTGACACTAGGGAAATTATATATCCTTGAATCCCTACAGATTTATAGAACAGGGTGAAGGAGGTCAAACGTCTACCTCTCTAGTGGTGATCCATATAGTAGGGCTGCGACGATGCTCCTCAAATCTTTAGGCCTGCTATCTGAGAAGGAGAAGTAGAGAGGAGAATATGTGGCAACCGAGAAACCTCTAGCCCATGAGCCTTTAGTTCTCTCCTATTTATAAAGGTTTATTGTCAACTTAACCGTAATGGATCCTACCCTATTGGGTATTGGATCTCTATCCAACTACCCAAGCCTCTTAGATTAGTGGACCTCTATCCAATAATCTCTCATTGGCTTTTATTGGATCTCATCCATAAGATCCAATATTTCAGGGCTTATTGGATATCCAATAAGATAAGGGCTCCGACGGATATCTCATATTTGAACCTCTACTCATCGCAATGCTCGTTATATGTGTGTGACTCTCTAGGCCCAATATCGAGTTGGCCATGAGTCATACATATCAGAACTCCTTCTAGCCCAGTGAATTATTATCTCCATAATAATTCACTTGACTCATCGACTACGAATGTACTAGGCCATTGCGTGTAGTCCCCAGACAATATAAGGGAATCTAATCCATTGGATCTGTCTATCCTTAGTTATCATGTATCTATAGTCCCTCATCAATCTAATATCCCAGAGATAGTATATCGGGCATGGTACTCTCTTGCTCATCCAGTTTCTACTCGAGACTCGCTTTAAATGGATTCTCTTGAAGAACTTTTTTTCTTTCAATCTGAATGACCTTGACTAGAGATTTGTCTGAGCAAAAACACATGGGATATTCCTCTTATGACATCGAGAATGAATGATCCTCTTTCGATACTCAATAGTCCTCATAAGATTGGCTGCCACTCCCGATGACCGATTGTGCTAGATCTGAAACCTCTAGACCTATAAGTCTGATATTAAAGAGTGGAGTACTCAAACAGGACATCATTGGTGTCTCAAGTCTAAGGACCGGATGCACCATCAGGACTACGGAATCACTATCTAACGATAAGGCATCATCAATCATCCAGCATTTCGTGAGCGGATCAATCAATGAACTCATTCTCCAATAAGCACCTGCACTATAGCCTTAGTGTCCCCACATGAGCAACTATGAGATTAGTCGTCTCCATCATATGTATGGGTATATAGTACACTAGTCTGTCTGGTTATCTCGATATCCTTCTCAAGTACCCTATGACCAGGATTATTTGGGGTCTATGTTTAAAGGTAAACCGATCTCGTTATCGTGATCTCATCATGATCTGATTCTCATTGCACAGATCCATGGATATCACAATATATTCATGTAACATACAATATAAAGTGATAAAATATCAATATATAATAAGCAAAAAGAGCACATGTCATGTCACATGTGTCATCACTCACGTGATTGGCTTGTAGTGCACCTATGACTAGCATAAATTTTATGATCCCATATCAAGAAATATTTTTGAGATGGGTATTGCTACATTCTTTGAGAATATTGAGTTAGGGGGGAGAAATAAGGTTAAAGACTTTACCTTTGAGGAAGAATTGGTTCAGTCTGATCCAATTTATATAGTTACCATTGATGTGGCAAATTCAGTACCTCAAAAGGATATAGTTATTTCAGCTTGCATATAGTATGAGGAAATCATTTATGAGGAACAAACTCAACATCCATAAGAACCTGTGCCACAAGAGCCAGCACCTTTTCAACGATCCACTAAAGTAAAAAGGAGTGTCATTTCGGATGATTATATGGTATTTCTCTAGAAGCATGAAGAGAGTAGTGGTATGATGGAGAGGTGTGAAACCCATTAGTTGTAAATTGATTTTTGTTGAATCTCGTATTTTGATGATGAAACTACTTGATATGTGTTTATGATTTAATCTACGTTTTGAGTGATGCAGGATACTTCGATCAGGATGAGACAATTAAAGCAGAAAAATCATGTTGTGCCGGAGGAACATGTTAGAAGATTAGATGTCGGGCAGTGGATCGGTTGACGTATCGACAGAAGGCTTCGGGCCAAGAAGAGTGGAGATTGTGCCAAGGATATCGGAGTTGCGGAATTAACTGGCCGATTGTGCCAAGAGAGGATGATATGTTGAAGAACCGGACGAAGCATCGAGGGACCAATGACATGCCGAACAACCTGATTAATTGCTTAGGAGTAATTGTATAGATCGAAGTTTTGCTTTACTTGTACAGGATTAACTACGATAGCTTAAAGACATAAAGCAAGTCTACTGGAGTCAAGTTCGATGGGTGTTCGAGAGTCCGCCAAGAGTCCGAAGATTCGTCGGAAGTACTACCGGAACCAACCGAGAAGAAATCGAGGACTTGCTGAAGGTTTCAGAACTCCGCCGAAGAGATTGTTGGAGGTTCGCGGAGATCATCGAGAAGGTTCGACTACTTGCCAAAGACTCGCTGAACTCATCATAAGACCGGGAGCCTGCTGGGAGTCCACTAGAAGAAATCCGAGGGTGTATCGGAAGTCCGCCGGAAGTTCACCGAAAAGCTCACTGGAAGGAAACTTGACGTTGCCGATTAAAAACTTACTTAAGACTATGTCTTAATTTTGTAGTTTGCATGTAATTAGGGTTAGGATTAAGGGTTAATCTTATAACCCGGTTAGGGGCCAATTGGGCCCAAGTTCGGACTGGTTTGGGCCAAGTTTGGAGCCCAACCAGTGAGCTGAAATAGTCTAGGCGATGGCACCGCCAGCACCGAGAAAACCAAAAGCAATTCAAATTTGGAGCCCAAATTTGAATCCTCTTTGGGCCTATAAATACCCCTCAATTCTCAGTAGAGAGAACAACCTTTGAAAAGTTAGAGATTGAGAAAAAACCTTAGCAAAGCCTTTAGCAAGTCTTATTTTAAATAGCTTAAGTGTTCATCTCCCTCTTTCTTTTTGAAAAATCTATAAGAGTGTGAACCACTTGTAAAAGGTTGTAAGAGGGGTATTTGTCCTTCCCATTTAAAGTGATTTGTTAGTGGAAGTTGGGAGTCTCATCGAAGAAGGCTTCGCAAGTGGATGTAGGTCATTTGACCGAACCACTTTAAATTGGTGTGTTCCTTGAATGTGTGAGTGTTTACCTTTCTGAAACCTTTATTTACATAGTAGCAAACTTTTGGTTTTCATCTTCTTATTTTACTCGAGCTATTTTTACTAAGTCATTCTTTGTCAAATCGAAATCTCTACGCATTTACGAAATCATTTTCAAACTTATAAGTTTTAATCTGCTGTACTAATTCACCCCCCCTCTTAGTACCGCTCTGATCCTAACAATTTTTAAAACCAAAAGTATAAGTCCATGCAAGTCAATAAAGTTTGGGAACTTGTCCCATTACTAGAAGGTATGAAACTAATTAGTTGTAAATGAATTTTTAAAACCAAAAGAGATCTTAATGGTAATGTAGAGAGGTATAAGGCACGTCTTATGGCAAAGGGCTATACTCAAAAGGAAGAAATTGACTTTAAAGAGACATTCTCTCCGGTTTCAATGAAGAACTCTTTTAGGATAATTTTGGCTCTAGTCACACATTTTGATTTGGAGCTTCATTAGATAAATATCAAAATAGTGTTTCTCAATGAAAATATTGATGAAATAATTTATATGGTACAACCAGAATACTTTGTATTAGGAGACCCAAAGAAAATGATATGTAAATTGATAAAATCCATCTATGGGCTAAAACAAGCATCCGTTTAGTGGTATCATAAATTTCATCAAGTAATTTTCTCATTTGGTTTTGAGATGAATGTTGTTGATGATTGCATGTATCACAAGTTCAGTGGAAGCAAATTTATTTTCTTGATATTGTATGTGGATGACATTTTGCTTGCTACAAATGATACAAACCAAGAGATTTCTATCTAAAAATTTTGAGATGAAAGATTCTGGTGATGTCTCTTTTGTATTAGGAGTCCAGATACACCAAGATAGATCTCGGGGTATTCTAGGATTATCATAAAGAAGCTATATTGATAAGGTACTCAAAATGTTTGGCATGTAGGATTATAAACTAGGAGACACCCCTATCGTAAAGGGAGACAAGTTCAGTCTTAATAAGTGCTTTAAAGGAAATATGGAAACTCAAGAAATGCAGAAGATTCCCTATGCATCAATTGTATGGAGTCTAATATATATACAGGTTTGTACATGTCCAGATATAGTGTACATTGTTAGAGTGCTATACAGATACTTAAGTAATCCTAGAATGGATCATTGGAAGATAGCCAAAAGAGTCATAAGATATTCAAAGAGGACAAAAGATCATATGCTCATATATAGGAGATTAGACCATTTGGAGATCATTGGGTATTTTGACTTCGATTTTGTTGGATGCCAAAACAGTAGGAAATCCATTTCGGGTTACATTTATATATTGGTTGATGGGTCGATTTCGTGGCGTAGTGCCAAGCAATCTCTTATTACTTCTTCTACCATGGTAGCGGAATTTGTAGCATGTTTTGAGACATCTAATCATGAAATTTAGCTAGAGAATTTTGTCATAGGGCTAAAGATAATACAAGGAATTACAAGACCATGAAAGATAACTATGATAATAAATCAACTGTTTTATACTCCAATAAAGGAGCTCGATTAAGTCAAAGCACATTGACATCAAGTTCCTAGTTGTGAAAGAAAGGATACAAAGTAGACAAATTTCCATAGAACACTTAGGGACAAATTTTATATTGGCAGATCCTCTCACAAAAGGTATATCACCCAAGGTCTTTCATGAGCATACTACTCATATGGGTATACTAAAATTTGAGTAAACTTTAATTTATTGGGAGTTTATCATATGTTTATTGTATGTTCTACGCCAGATTTTATATTTATATAGATATTTTCTGATCAGAAATAAAGTTTTAGTTTATTATACTTTATACATTATAACTATTAAAGTTATTAATTATCTCATAAAGATAAAATTGGACTAGTTAAAAATTGACATGCACATATCACATTCATGTAATTTTCATACTATACATTTTATTATTAATCCATGACATTTGGTTATGTTAATATTAGTGATCATTGGTGGGTTTAGCTATGATTGATATAGCGAAGACCACTTTGGTCCGATACTAATATAACCAATGGACGAGATTATTTTGTATATCCTATTTAATAATGATAACAGTTTTAAGCCCATAAAATATAGCATATTTATAAGGATATATATGTGCCTGGGAGAATTGTTAGAATTTTTAGGGTCACACATGTATAATTAAATGTGTTAAGTTATTATTTTGATTAGCCAAAATTAAAGTGATATAATTAAAGTAAAGTTATTTAGTTAAGGGATATAATTATTATAAAAATTAATTGTGTGGATACCATCAATTATATTTCCAACTTGATGACTAGACAAGTTAGGAATTTCCAACTTGATGATGAGACAACTTAAGAATATGAAATATCCTGCGATATTTCTATAAATAGGATTATGGTCCCCGATTATAGTATCAATTTTTCATATTTCTATTCACTCGTGAAAGAGAAATAAAAGGTTTTTAGAGATAGGTTAAACCAAAATACTTAGATTGATTCATCAAGTATAATTATTAATAAGTCCCAACATGGTGTTCTTAAGCTGGCATAACTGCAGTCACCGATTGCATTATAAATTCTGTGCATTAACTATACATCTTCAATAATGGTGTCAAAGGAATCCATTCTAACTAGTGATCTGATGGTTTTTCTCCATATTATTGCATCGGATGGGTCGATACATTTTCTTGATAGGCTGGGTTATGAGATCATGTGGTAGAGTACAGGATGGTTGTGGATTCCAGTACTCATTTTTTTCCCTTTCTTTTGGCTTGTTTGTATATTAATAATTTGGGTTTTTATAAACACTAAAAGTTCATAGTTAAATAGCTTAAATACTTGGTGGCTATTGTCACCTGAACAGAGCATTAAAATCATGGAATTTAGGTGAAAACCAGATCTCATTAGCTTGTTTTCTGTTGCTTTTGTGTCAATTTCTATCTATTTGGCCTTGGTCAGATTTAAGTTATCATTCTTTTAAATGTGGAGTTTGAGGTAAGATGGAGAGATTGTTAATATTCTTTTTGTTGGAGGTTACCTGATGCCTTTGTTCGTTTAGCTTTACATAGAAATCAGCATGGATATTTGGTTTTGTCAGATACATTTTTAAGCAGTATTTCATCTGATATGTTTCTTTGTGCTCTTATGATGCCTTAGCAAAACTAGATGTTGTTGGGATTGTCAGTTCTAAGAAATTAGTGCTTTTGTAGTTGTGGTCAGTTTCTAGCAAGATGCTGTTCTAGATTCTTACTATGTAAATTGCTTCTAAACTTGTTCTTCATTTGTTCACATGGTATTTTTGGATGTTTGATCAACATGAAGAATGGATACTTTCTTACTTCATAATTAGCTTAGTACCAAATTATAAATGTGGATTTACCATTGAATATGAGTTATTCTATTATTGTTTTGACAGGAGAATCGTTCATGGATGATAAAGTTATACCTTGTGATCCAAAATATCATGAAGAGTGGGTTAGAAATAATGCATGTGCGCAGGAGAGGTCAAGGCGGGATGACAGGTCTCACAGTTTTGATCGGTCAAAAGAACTTTGAGAGGAAAAGGGAAAATAAAGTCATATTAGAAATAGTAGTATTGTCTTAAAATGAGGTGAATTAGTATTTTCTTAAAATCACATCGATTTGAAAATTTTTGTTCAATAAAATCATATAAGAAAGAGTATTAATAAGTAGGTAAGACATTTAAACTTAAAATATTTACTAGAGTAGTAATAAGCAGGCAAAGGAGGCACATCAATTTTATGGTGTTTCAATCATTCGTGACCTACATCCACTCCCGATTCCTCTTCACTCGAGGTCATCGGTTTTCATTACCGATCTTCATTCAACGAGCAAAGGTCAACTACCTTTATAACTCTTTCTCCTTTTTACATGTTCAGGAGAGAACCTTTACACCCCTGTATTACAAGTATTCCCTCACACTCTCCCTTAGAACAACCTCTAAGCATATGGAGGAGGGAACTTAACTTTCTAACAGGGTTTGTAACCTTAGAATCATAGAGTTTTAATTCTACTTTCGTGCTCTATCAAGCAGGAAAGATTTGAGTATTTATAGACCTCAAATGGATTCAAATTTGAAGTCAAATTGATTTCATCCCGAGTTTTTGGATACTAGCAATACCATTACCAGTACTAGGTAGTACCACCACCTAACAAACTGACAACTAGCGGTACCACCGCCTATTAGTCCAACACTAGGTAGTGCCACTACTCAGTTTGACACTGGGCACTACCATCGCCCAGTCTGGCAGTACCATCACCTAATACAGTCTTGAAGACTACATATGGACGATACTATTGCCCAGACAACCTAGGAGGCCGAGTCCCAAGCGGTGCCATTGCCAACCTTGGCGGTGCCACCGCTTGGGCCTACTAAGGGTTGTTGCATGGGCCTAACTTGGCCCAAAATAGCTCCAACTTAGGCCCGCTGGGCCCCTAATTGAGTTGGCATTATTTCATCCCAATACCGACTCAATTAGACTCTAAAATAACTCGATCTAGATATAATCGATTACAAGCATAAATCTTATGTTGTCTAACATATAATTGGTTCATCCGGCGCTTCGTTCGATCCTTTGGCGCATCGTCTTCTCCTTCGGCGTATTGTCCAATCAGCATGTTGACTCTCGCAACTTCTGATCTCCTTGGCGTAATCTCCAATTCTACGGCCCAATGCCCAGACTCATGGTATAAAGTCCTTCTGTCAACACATCAACTGATCCTCCAAGTGACGTCTAATCTTCTGACATGTGCACTTTGGCCCAACGTCCGATTCCTCCTGATTTAATCAATTTATCTTTCCTTGATCGAGGTTAGTCTTGCATCACTCAAAATGCTGATTAGATCATAACTTCATCAATTGATTTCATCATCAAAATCAGATATTCAATTATGATGACAACCAATTGATGATGAAGTTTAAACTAAACTCCCCCTATTAATATGATATATTGAAATGAACCTTGAATTCAAATTGAATTCAAATTGAATTCAAGTGAAAGCAATTTTAATCATTATTCACATCATATGTAATACATCATATATATTATCATAATAAAATCATGAGTATTGCATACATAATCATAATTTTAAAATATCAAAGTGCATCATATCATGCATGATTCAAATCATCATCATATCTTCTCCCCCTTTGTCATCAACAAAAAGGAGAAAAGTGAAACATGCAATTTCTACTTCACTATAGAATATGCAAGCTTAGCAAATTTTAGAGATGTGCAAGTTTAGTAATTTTGCTTCTTTTTTTTTTAGATATGAAAGCTAGCACTTTTGCTTCTTCTTGAAATGTACAAGTTAGCAATCTTTTCTCCTCTTTTGAGATGAGTAAGCTAGCAAGTTTTTGTCTTTGAAATGTGCAAGCTAGTAAGTTTTTCTCCTTGAAATGTATAAGCTAACAAGTTTTATATCATTTTAAAACATGCAAGCTAGTAATTTTATCTCCCCCTTTGTTAAAAAGAATGGAAGAATACAAATTTGTAATTCTTTTTCTTTTATATCAATTTTCACATCATGACAAAGATAAATTTAAATCAAATGTGATGAGGTATATAATTTATGAATATAAGAGAGTATCATAAATAAATCATGATATAAAAGATATAATATTAAAGATCATTTGAATATCATGACAAATCTCTTCTTTTGTAAATAGCAAAAACAAACATAAAAGAATAGAATGATAAAATATCTTGATTCATGCATAAGAAATCTCATGTTTTATATAGAAAATCTTCTCTTAAATAAAATGTAAGAATCATATGAGAATAAAGAGTAAGAAATCTTAATTCATAAAAGAAAATCTCAAGTTATAATTTCGAGAATTCAAAATCATGATATAGATAAAGCTCATTCAAATTTAAATCATCAAATCATTAAAATCATTTTCAAGAGATTCAAAATGACATAAATATATTTATCGATTTTTTATTGAAAAATCAATAAAATAGAGATAGAGAATTTTTTAAAATGCATTCTTTTTAAGTGTTTTCAATTCATGTGATTGATTTCATAGCGCCCAACTTTTTTTTTTATTATGTCAAAACCATACATCATGTTTAAAACCAAAAAATAAGATTTATCATAAAAGTCATTAAGATAAAAAATGTAACACACAATTCTAAAATATAAGATTTAAAATCTTCATTATTTTAAATCCTCATGCATAATATAAAATCATCAAGCATGATACCAAAACTTTTAATATTTTTATTATATAATTACATCATTATTATATCATTAAATCATCAAGCATGATTTCATTGAACATAAAGCATCTACAATTAAAATCATTTTGTTACCAATAGTTCTAATTCTAATGATATTTCCTTTATTGTTTTAGCGAATGAGCTGCATGAAGTATTTTGGATCTCTGGTTATAAGCCTTGAGCATACACTATCAAAATATCATTTTTGCTCCTAGCTTTCAATTTTAGAGATATCTATAAGAAGAGTGGGTTTGTTCTATGTACCCATTTAGTTTTGAATCCTCATAGTTTGATATATCATTCTTAGTTTTTGGCATTAAGTTATTCATAATTTTTTCAAGAACCCAAACCAATTTATGAGCCATACTTTTTAAATGGACATTTATATATAAAATCACCATGTTTACCACAAAAATTATATTTGTTTTTAAGGAAAATATGTAATGTGGGTCCTTTAACAAAAGTGGTTGGTTTTTGTTGAGTGTTACTCACAAAGTCGATTCCTTCTTTTCTATAGACATGACTCTTATAGGTAAGAATCATGTCTAAAGATTTGCTACTAATTTTAAATATATCTAACATTTGTTGTAGAAATAAATTTTCCTTTTTAAGAGAGTCTAACTCTTCACACTTAGTGCAAGGAGTTAACATGTAATTATCATGCTTATTTTTTAATTTTTTAAATTTACTAGCAAGAGAAGCATGATCCTTTTTTAATAACTTATATTTTTTACTCACTAGCTTACATTTATTAAATAAATCATGGAAAGCATCAAACAATTCATTGTAAGATAAATGAGATTCGATTGAGTCATTTACCTCATCGTCGAAAGCCATTAAGACGTAGTTTGTCATCTCGTCTTTGTTGGTTAGTTTCTCATCTTCGGATATACTTGATTCGTCCCAAGTCACCTTGAGTACTTTCTTCTTATTTAGCAACTTCTTTTTTATAAGTTCGATTTTGTTCTTAGTTTCATGTTTTATGAATTTTTTAAATTTACTTATGAGGAGTTTTATGTCATCATCACTTGAGCTTTCGCTCGAGTGATCTTCTTTTGTTCTAAGTGTCAAATCCTTCCTGTTCTTTGGAAGGGTATTCTCAAGTTTATCATGTACTATACATGTCATTTTATAGATCATCAAAGACCCGATAAGTTCTTCAAGCAAAAAGTTATTTAGGTCCTTTGCCTCTTATATTGCAGTCAATTACTTTCAAATCCTAATTTTTAAAAAGTGATCGTAAAACTTTATTAACAAGTTCAAGATTCGAAAAACATTTATCAAGAGCTTTTAAACCATTAACGATATCTATAAAATGAGTGTACATGTCAATAATAGTTTCGCTTGGCTTCATTCAAAATAGTTCAAAATCATGCATTAAAAGATTTATTTTAGACTCTTTAACTCTACTCATGCCTTCATGAATTACTTCTAATATATGCCAAATCTCATATGTAGTTTCGCATAAAGAAATATGATTAAACTCATTTATATTCAAAGCACAAAATAGAGTATTCATAGTTCTAGCATTCAAAAAACAAGTTTTTTTCTTCAGATCATTCTATTTGTTCATTGGATTATAAGACTTTTGAAAATTATTTTCGATGATATTCCATAAATCAAAATTCATAGAAAATAAGAAAACTCTCATTTGAGTTTTTCAATATATGTAGTCCGTCCCATTGAATATAGAAGGACGAATGATGGAAAGACCCTCTTGATTGCCGACAAAAGCTATTTCTCTTAGGTGTTAAACCAAATGAGAATAATGTAACTCTGATACCAACTGTTAGAACCAAAATTGGTACTAAAGAGAGGGGGGGTGGGGTTAAATTAGTGCTATCTTAAAATCACATCAGTTTGAAAATCTTCATTCAATAAAGCCATATCAGAAAGACATTTAAACTTCAAATATTTACAAGAGTAGTAATAAGCAGGTAAAGCAATTACAAAATAAGTATACAATCAAAGAAAAGGAGGCACACCAATTTTATAGTAGTTTGGTTATCGTGAGCTATATCCACTCCCAATTCCTCTTCACTCGAGGCCACCAGTTTTTACTACCGATTTTCTTTCAACGAGCGAGATCAACTACCCTTACAACTCTTTCTCCTTTTCATAGGTTTAGGAGAGAACCTTTACACTCATCTATTACAAGTATTCCCTCACACTCTCCCTTAGAATAGCCTCTAAGCATATGGAGGAGGGAACTCAACTTTCTAATGGGGTTTGCAACCTTAGAATCACATAGTTTTGGTTCTACTTTTGTGCTATATCAAGCAAGAAAGATTGAGATATTTATAGGCCCCAAATGGATTCAAATTTAGAGCCAAAATAATCTCATCCTAAGTTTTTGGGGTATTGGTGATATCAACGCCAGTATTGGGTTATACCACCGCCAGTACTATGTGGTACCATCACTTGACAAACTGACAACTGGTGGTACCATCGTCTGTCAATCTAATACTTGGCGGTACAACCATCCATTCTAATGGTACCATCGCTTGACATAGCCTTGAAGATTGTGTCTAGGTAGAACCATCGTTGGTCCGGGCGGTACCATCACCCAAACAACCTATGAGACCGAGTCCGAGGCGGTGCCACCGCCAGCCCTACTAAGGGTTGCTACATGGGCCTCACTTAGCCCAAAACAGCTCTAACTCAGGCCCATTGGGTCCCTAATTGAGTTGGCATTATTTTATCTTAATACTGACTCAATTAGACTCTAAACTAACCCGATCTAGACATAATCGATTACAAGCATGAATCCTATGTTGTCCGGCATGTCATTGGTTCATACGGTGCTTCGTCTGATCCTTTGATGTATTGCCCAATTGGTATGTTGACTCCCACAACTTCCGATCTCCTTAGCGTAATGTCCGATTATTCAGCCCAATGCCCGAACTTATGGTACGAAGTCCTTCTGCCGACACATCGATTGATTCTCCGGTCGATGTTCAATCTTATAACATGTTCACTCCGGCCCAATGTCCGATTCCTTCTGCTTTAATCAATTTGTTTTTCCATGATCAGAGTTAGTCCTGTGTCACTCAAAATACTAATTAGATCATAATTTTATCAATTAATTTAATTATCAAAATCTAAAATTCAACAATTGAATATATAACTTCTAAAGTAAAGGAGCACTCAAAATACTAATTAGATCATAATGCCGAAGCAGGACTCCTGAATGCTCAAAATGCCATGCCACCAAATGCCCAGAATTCTCTTCCTCCCAGATATGTTCCTCCAATCCGTCATTTCAATGCAATGCCTCCTAATACAGGTGATATGCCAAACCATCGGAATCAAATGCCTAATTCGCAGAGCAGCTATTTGCCAAATGCTAGACCTAGGTATCAGGAAGGTGGTGGTCGAGGCTATCAGGGAGAACCAAGTTATCAGGTCAAGGATACCAATGTGGTAATCCTGGGAGCAATATGCCAGGTATTGATTAACAGGGAGGTAGCCCTGGTTATCAGGGAGGTAATCCACCATATCAAGATGGCTATTCTAGCCATCAGCAAGGCAACTCCAGTTATCAAGAGGGCAGCCCCAACTATCAACGCGAAGGATCTCCTCCTTATCAAGTAAGAGACATGCTTGGAAGATATCAATAGAAGATATTTTGACATATTGTGAGAAATCGAATATGTAGTAAGTGCTTATAAGTTTCTTTTGTTCTAATGAAATATTGATTGACTCCAGGGGACTCCCAGTATTATCTTCAACTATAATGTCAACTCAGCAAATCCATTGTGGAATTCAGTGAAACTATTTTTTGAGAACAGTTGATACAATATTTTTGAAACATCTTTTTTTTATGTGTCTTGTTATCGGCACTAAAATGATTGTTGTACGTTTAAAATTTTTGAAACATCTATCAAGAGAGTCCATCATCAAGTGTAATATACGTATTTATTATTTAACTATTATATATGTTTTAACTATTATATATGTTATCGAGATGTGTTATAATTGACTAATGTATGATTTTGTTTGTAGCATAAGAATTATCAATATTTTTCTAATATATAAGTTTCATAATAAATTGATATGTTATCATTTTATATTAAATTAATATTATTTTTATATATTTCATAAATATTGAAGATTTATTTTATAAGTTTTTAAAAATTCCTACGTGTGATTACTGATATATTTTTATCATAATTTATTTTAAAGATAACATGCTATTTTATAATAGAACTAAGGATCGGGTGGGTGGAGGAGTTTTTTAATCAATTGTGGGTTTACTAAGAAGATATAATTTTTTATTAAAAAATAGTTAGCATTATAAAGACATATATTTTAATTTAAAATATTTTTTTTTTTATAAAACTGAGATTTAGTGGGATAATAGCATGGTCCCAAGTCGATCGGGGATGGGAAAACCGTGTCGATGTCGAATCCATTGTCCGAAGCACTAAGACGTCGGCATCGGAGGTGATGTGGTCTTTCTAAGTCGACAACCACATATGAGCTTATGCAGACCGCGAGGCGGTGTAAATGGTGTGGCCCGGAGTCATTGTACGGACGAGGATGATCAATGATCTCAGCCATCCAATGGGTTTGTTGATTGATGATGGACCCATGGCCATTTTGTTCGTTGTTAATATTAATTTCTATCATTCTGAGGAAGGATTCTGTCATCTAATAATCATCTGCGTGCATTTGAACCCAGTGAAATCTGCTGATGTTTTTACATTGTAATTTTGTGGTAACTTTCTAAGAATTTTGATATCATTGTACACTTTTCGTAAAAGCATAAAACATGGGATGAAAGATTTTTTACCTTTTTTTCGAGAGTATGATTTCAGATAAACAATATGTTCTAAGAGTGCTTCATCCACAAATCACAGTGCAATATATTGATACAGTTGTTAATATTTATCAACAATAGAGGTCAAACTCCAGAACAATGTGTAATCTGTCGAGTGAAATAGAAAAGGTGAAGTTAATGGACGAAATGTAATCCACGTTTTGCTGCATTTTGGCAGAAGAAACTTGCCTTGCCGTTGACTGGCAGAAAAAGGAAGATTCAATCCTTTTAATATCTGTTCATCATGATTGCCCCTTTGGCAAGGAAGTCATCTGTGTTTGTTTTCTGCAACATTCACTCAACATATCAGACCCTTCAGAAATCTATTGTGGAGAAATCATCGAGAAAATTAACATACAACATACCCCGATAAATCTTAGTTCCTGACGATTTTAAGAAGCTCTATATCGAACAGTAGAGTTTTGTCGATCAAGCCCTGGTTCCTCAGGACAAAATCAAGAGCTCTTTGGCCCTGCAGCGTTAGACAATGATCAGCATGCTACTTATTCACAAGTGTTCTAATCGATAACTGTGTAGAGTACCGAAAAAGTCGTTGGTCTGGGACCAAGTTTGTTGAAGTCACTATCTGGATATCCCAAATCCGGAGGCACTATTATCCTGCATTGCTGTGTGAGTAATGTATTAGCACATCCATGGCAGCACTCATAGAAAGAAAAAATAATCCATCTAGAGAAAAAAATACAATTACCTATCATATTCAATAATCAGATAAATGTACTATACAAAGCAAGAATCAAAAGAATTTGATCTGAAATTAATACAATTCCACCAAGAAAAAATGCTATGGTTGAACTTTGATTCAGTAGCTTGGGGGCAATCAGAGAGTTTAACAAACTACTCTGATGGGTTTCTAATAATAATATCAGCATGTAAAATCTTGTTTGCTTCTTGACAATGTATTGCGACAAGGTTAAGGTAGTTATTAACAGATTATGTGATGTAAAGATTTATAGCAATCACACGGAACTACAACTGATTAAATAAAAAACTGTTGAGGTAATGTCCACTGTAAATAGTTTGATAGGAGTCTCATTTTTTTCAAAATTCCAGTTCCTGGTATAGCATAAACAAAATGCAATTTTCATGACTAACAAGTCAGTAAATATCCAATAAAATGCAGACCAACTAATAATTAGTGCAGAGGGCACCATCTAAATAAATGGTGAGTATTGAAAGGGCTGGTACATCACCTCCTGATACCTCCCTCTGCCATGCCGACAATGGCTTCCTCAAAAGCTGGTATAACCTGAACATGTGAAATGATACAGCATAAGAAACTACTAAGATATCTCATTCTAAACAGACGAATGCCTGATGATGTAACATGGAGATGAGCAATGTAAAATATATCCATTGTGAAATGATGACCCGAATAGATGAATGGACCATATCACTTTAGCTTCTACTATTGTAAAAATTGCTGCAGCTTTTTCTAAAAATCATCATTGGTGATTTCCTCGATACACTGGAAAATGAAAAACTATAGTTCATTGCTTCCATCAATATATTAAACTACAGAAGTACTATTCCCTCATAAGAGATATTATCTGAAACCTGCAAATAAGATTCCAACATATAGGGCACAATGAATTTATTCTACATTGAGTCTATTGTCTACTGTTTGATTGTCTATAAGAATTTCTTTTGCAACTCATATGGTCTTGTGAGAATAATTAGCTTCGGCTTGGTTGATGGTAACAGTGATGAGTCAAACATGGAATAAAAAAAAAAAAAAAAGGAAAAAGGCTATTGCAACATTGAGCTTCACTAGAATCCCTAGAAAATATATGGACATTGGCTTTTCTCTGTCATCTTTTTGTGAGTTTTTTAAGTTTGTAAATGAATTTAGTTGTATAAGGTGATGCTTGTTTAGCTGCTCCAAGCTTCCAACTGAACAAGAGAAGGCTTATTTTTTCTCTGCCACATCTTGGGCATAGAATCTTACCAAGGAATTCAACTGAAACATTAGGAGAATGATGAAAATAGATACCACAATATAATACACGATCATGTGGAGCAATATTCAGTACAGAAGTTGGTGTCCTGTTTGCATAGATTATTCTGAATTCATCCCTAGATCTGGATGCCCAATACCTCAAACATTCAGTATTTGTTGCTCTAACCCCAACGATGACTTGTATGTGAGCAATGAAGAAATTACCTGTCTTGAACCAACCTTGAACTTGAAAAAATCTTTATCATCTCCCTGCACATTAGAAAGAGACACTTCAAAGAGATGCAATGATAGGGGCAAACTTCAATATATGAAAGAACAGTATCTGGATTCCACAACCAAACAAAAGAGGAACTGAAGCACAAAATATATCTTGCTTTACAAAAACTATAAAAATGTGTCAATAGTAACAGAAGACCATGACTATTTATAGTTGATAAAGAATGACAAGAAGAAGACTAAATTGTATAAGAATCTTCTGTGATCAATTTAAAACCTAATAGCACTGGAGTAGGCACTCATTGTAAGCCAAATCACAGAGCCTGTGACCTAGTAACAGTTGCAAACTTTAACCGAAAACTCACAGCACTAAGACAACGCCCATCATGAGTGGTAGTATGTTCAGTTAGCAATAACATTTTAGTCATCCATTGTTCTCATCACCAATGACTTGTACCTTTTCCTTGTTTAAAAGTATATCACAGACCTTCTAATCCTTGAATACGAACATAAATGGTCACATATAGATGCAAACATGAGAACGACCTGATGGAAACAAAGAATGATTTCATAACTACCTCATCATCTAGCACCCTCCAACCAAAGACTTATCAAGCTAGCCCCATCATCTGCATTTTCCCTGAACTTTTTACAGTTTCAGTGAGCATTTGACCTTTTGCTCTTGAACTATATGCATCTCTATCCCCAGGAAACCATGTCGTCATAAATAAATCATAAATGAGTAATGTGACTCAACCCTATACCAAACACCAAGTCTTACAAGTAGTATGCTCTATCAGCCTAGTAACTTTCTCATTGAAAAATATCCATGAAAAAACAGTATGTGATCCATTTTCTAGAATATTCAGAAATACCTGAAAATACTTTGTAAGTGAAATATTAATGAGGATTAAGAAAAAAGGGGTGAAGCAAACCACCAAACATTATCCCTTGTACGCTTACCACTTACCATAAGCTTGACGAAATCAAGTTAGCAAACCTCTGATTTGCTCTTAGCAAATAAGTTATACATGATGATCAAATTAGCATTCTTGTGCATTATCCACTGTCATGCATCAATCTGAAACCCTTAATATTCTCAATAGAAGATTGATAGTCCTAATGTTCTTAATTCTTTTAATTTATTTTTTAAATGATTATACAGGGCATTTAGGATCCAAACTGCAATGACACACATCTTATATATAAGTGCTATTACAGCAACTCTGATAAAATCTCAAGCTTTAGGTCTTTTAGCATTCAACATCTTTGTGAGTCATTGGATTCTGCTAGCATATATTCTGCCAGTTTTCAACTTATTTGCAACTCCAAGATAAAATTTCCAACTATTAACCTTTCTTGTTTTTCATAGCAGAGGTGCTTTTGGGTGCACACATGCAAACATAATTATATTATTACACCCTGTCTTTTTAAGAAGCATATTCTGTCTCTTCAACCTTGTTAAAAAAATTCAAGATTCATGAAAAGTGCTAGACTGAGACTTGATGCCATTTTCACCTCTCCAACCAACCTTGGAATTAACAATGAAGGGACTTACATCATGTTTGTTGATCCAACTCATTTGGTGTGCATAGAACATCTATAGTTTTAATTACTTGTTCCTTCTAATAAAATTGGGCAATCATCATCATGAAAGGAAAATTGAAACAACAAAAAAAATATGCCAGAAAAAGTGTACCTCAAATGAACCACCCTTTGTCTTATTTCGAGCTTCAAAGATGCGACCATAGTATCCTATCGTATAACCATCCCAGTCAACCTTCAATGCATTTACAAATCTGCATGAGTTTGTCCAACTCAACTACATTTCAAAAATCTATCCAAGTTCATCAAGAAACTGAAATTCCAAAGTAGAAATCATCAGATAAACCTAGGCATAATTGATCAGCTTATGACATATTACTCGGCAACTATTGAAGTAAAACTTTGCTGGGGGGTCTTTCCTGCACTATTAAATGTATTTTCTAAATTAAATACAATAGTTGCATAAAGTTCTGCCTCACCACCACTGTGTCCCCAGTTTTCGGTGTGGGACCATCACCAACTCGCAAATCCTGTAGTCAGAAAATTATAATCAGCATCTTCTTAAGCCTTTTCTCCAGATAAATAACAAGCATGCACCTGAACTCATGTACCAAGGATAACCTTGTATTGAAGACCGGATTGTGTCTCATTATAATCTGGATAGCGCATTTTTGTCTTTCCATAATCCTTTCCACGGAGTGCTGGCACTGGATTATCAAGAACCAAAAATAAGCCCAGTGCTTTGGAAACTAAAATCAAATATCTTCGATTTATATTCTTGAGCCAATGCAATATCTGATAGGTTTAGTAATCTTAGAAAACTACAGACTATTAAATACTGAAATACTCTGAAAAGCCAAAACGTCATAGCTTCCGGGCTCACAAATGAGAGAGGTGAACCCTAAGAATAACCCTAAGCAATAGCATTATCCGTAAAGCACAATTCTTTACCAATGGCCACAGTATAACAAATTAACAATGAAACACAACACCTTCACAAAACTTCACCATGGAGATACAACAGATTATAAGCAATATCTAAAATGGCCTTGAAGAATTATTTCTAAAACTACAGAGTACCTGATCAAGGAAAAAAATTTCAAAATTATACACCTCAGAATTTCCATAATTGCACTTGTACCTTGAAGATCAACAACTTGAATTGGGTAGATGGATCTTTTCACACTAGATGTTTTATAAATATATAAACACTCAAGCTTTCATATTATTGCAAATATGCCTTTGAACTTCAAGGGGGGTAGATCCGATATCTCAATTTCTTATATTCAATCCTGATTATGCTTGCTTGAATTTAGTATTTTTTTTGGTACATATCTGGATATACACAACACATTGGGTGTCTAGATACATATATGGAATTCTTTTACAATTACATCTTGCTAAATGCAATAATTTATGCCTTCAAGTTGAACATTGCTCAATATAGCAAAGTTTGTCATTTTATTTTTTTTTATTTTTCCATGTCAAGAGGAACATTGTGACACTTCAATCAGTCCCACATTGAAAGTAAGCAAGACTAATATTGATTTATAAGAATCAGATGAGTGTATTATTATTGACTTTAACTTAAGAATTTTAAACTAGTCATTTAGGCTCAATAAAATTGATAGGTTAGTTATCCCATTGGTCATTACAATTGACATCAAAGCCAAAAGCTCAAGTTGGAAATGATATAGACAAAGCCAGAGGACACGTCACGGTGCGGAACCATCATTAGGCTATGTCTTAAATACACCATGCTAGGGTTTGATCTGGGCTACATTAGACTTTATAACAACCCAACTAGTCCCACATCCGGAGTAGACAAGACTAAAATTGACTTATTATAATGGTCTAATAGGTGTACTATTGTTAACAAACTTAATAAGTCAATAAGCAATTAACTTTCGATCATTTGAGGAATTTTATGAACTAATCCTCTAGCTTTTAAAGCATATACCAAAAGAAAGTTTTTCTGACAAGGGATTTGATACCAACCTTAAATAGTTGACATCAAGGCTGATCCATTGTGCACGAGAAAAAGAACTTATTAAATATACTGAAACATAAACTTTGAGAACTTACTATCAGCAAATTCTGCTGCTACTGCCACTCCATTATCTAGAGCATTTTGGAAAGCACCAGTGGTGAACCCAATAGAGGAGACCAAAAGTAGTTTTCTTCTTTCAAAAGTTCCTTTTGTAACTATTGATCTATTTGCTTCTGTCCATGACAAGATATTCAATGTGAATACGTTGCATATAACATATCTGAAGTAAGCATCGCCTGCAGCTAGTAAGTGTGGTTTTAACTTGAGTTCATGCAGATAAGAAGAAACATTTAACAACATGTCTTATGTTGAAGTGGAAATAATAAAAGAAATTCCACCTTTAAATCAGATATTAGTTGAAGAAGAAAAACACTCTTCAACCCACATAAATCCAAAAACTACAAGAACAACTAAATCATGAACTCAAGACCTTTTCCCTCATAATGTGCGTCACTAGCCTTTTCCAAGGAAGATTAGACTAAAACTGTGTCAGATCGACCGCATCACGTCGTAATGCTGTTTCAAGCTTCTTAAAGCTCACCAAGAGAGCTGGAGACCTCTGCGTCGAGGATCCCATCTGCTTCCCCGATGAATCCTCCCCCAATCCTCGACTTCCCGCACCCCTAACGAATCAGAAAATGATCGATGATACGTTGGAAAGCAAGAATTGGAGGAGAAGCGGTCGAATTAAAAGCTAGAAAGGAAAAACGAATCGACAAGGCAGAGAACCGGACCTTGAAGTGATGCGTAAGGCGATCGGGGGCTCTCGGGATGGGCGAACTCCAAGGGTTCGGGAGGATCCACGCTGCCGAGATCGACGCCATGTCGAAGCCAAATCTTAAACCGACCACAAGAAGATGAGAGAGGAACTACGGCGCGAGAGAGGATAACGGGTTGCCGAGAGGGCGTGAGAAGACAATTCTGCCATCGCCTCGTAATAATTGGAGGAGGAGCAGACTACCGACATGGAAGGGGTTTTTCGGTCATTTCAAAAATGGTAATTTGTGGGTAATAGTTTTGCTTTGTTTTTTAATATTTGTTTGTACGCTATCAGACCACGATAACGGACCATACGATATACTCCACGTAATATAATTCATACGATATAAGTCCTTATCATAAAATATGATACAATAATGATAACTTTTCTCACCAGATATCCTTTCCGTCCGGTGATTGAGCTCCGCTGCTCCTGGCCAACGATGCGAAGGATTAGAAGCGTCTGAACCCCAATCTAACTCCCCCAAAGCCTTGCCCTAACCCCCTCAAATTTCTACTGATAAGAGTAAAAACGATGAGATCGAGGGAAAGGAGCAACCTTTACGCGAGAAGAGGGGAAGATTCCCTGGAAGAGAAGCTTCCAAAGAGACATTATCCTGGAAGGAGAAGGAAGACCAATACAAGGAATTTGGATTGTAGAGAGGGAGAAATCGAGTACCCTTAGGCATGCATCCTTCGTTTTTGGTGTTCTTGTAAGAGATAGTGAGTCTGTTCTGTGCCTTTTGTGTTACCATTTCTCGAGGATTACGAAAAAGGACGAGTTTTGGCTCTGTTGCCCCTCCTCCATGGCAACGACAACAATGCCATGGGTTCTCTGTCCCAATAAGGTGATCTCAGGTTCTCAAGATCCAGCACGAAAAGGAGGCAGCGGAGAGCGGTGGTGAAGCGGCCACAGGATCGGCCAAGAAGGACGGCAGAGAATTTACCAGTTCAGCTCGAACAAGCATCAGAATACCAAGGGAAGGGTTGGGAGGAATGAGAAGAGACTATTGCAGGAGACCGAGGAATGAGGAGCGAAGTTTGGGTTCGGGGATTCCGACTCACCTAAGATATAGCTTAAGTATTTGGAGGAACGTGATTAAAACAGCAAGGGCATTTGGTCTAGTGGTATGATTCTCGCTTAGGGTGCGAGAGGTCCCGAGTTCAATTCTCGGAATGCCCCATTATTATTATTTTTAATTTTATTTTATTTTATCATATATCTTTAATTCTCTCATTATAAGAGACAAAACTAAATAAAACCTATGCGCACGTTTGCTTAATTTTGTTTGTTCTGAAATTAAAATTCATACTTCCATACTTCTTTTTATCTTTGTCGAGGGAACGGTTCTTCGGCTCATTGTCTCTCATTTTAAAATTAATAATTTTAAAAATATATTTTTTCAAACTTTACATCGATTGGTGTATCAAACCCTCTTACGAAAGGTTAATCATTTAATATATTTTTATATCTGAAATATTAATATGGTGATAATGTATCATATCTTTGTATCAAATATTGAGAGTTTAAAACTTCATCTAATATATTTCTTAAGATGTCTATTAGATTCGTTGGTAATGATTTAATGCAAAGATCAAGACTCAAATCTCACCTCTCACTTATATTAAAAAACATATATGATTACATAAGCCTAGTCTGATTTTAGGCGTCATCATTGTATTGTTACATTATTACTTTAAAGTTCACTTAGTATTAGATGAATATATTATTATTGATCTTGTCACATTATATATATATATATATATATATATATATATATATATATATATATATATATATATATATATATATATATATATATATATATATATATATATGTGTGTGTGTGTGTGTGTGTGTGTGTGTGTGTGTGGGTGGGTGAATTCTTGAAAAAAAAAATATTTTAAAAATTTCTCATCGCAACTTTGAAAATTTTCTATAGAATGTTCCTTTTTTTTCGTAAATGATCTTTTTTTTTTTTTTTTTGCTTAGTTGGACTCGTCGCCACCTCTATCCTATATCATCATCTTGCATTGTCTTCATCGTGCTCACTCATGACCCTTGTATGATAACCCTCATTACTTTCATAAACCCTATCAACCCTTATCGAACTAGCCCTACATACTAGATGTGTGACAGGTTTGACAAGGACCAACGAGGTTTGCAAAGGTGACGAGTAGGGCAGAAAGGGATGGCCAGGCATGGGTTTAAGGTTGTAAGTGACGACTCTCATGCCCTCTCCTTTCTTGCACAGTGGTCACGAGCAAGGTATGCAAGAGCGAGGTCAATAGAGACAATAGCGATCCTCAAACAAGCACTACTTTTTTAGAGATAAAGATTACAATAATTGATAGAGATGAAGATTACAATTGATTTGATAGAGATAAAGGCAAAATAGCCTTTTCATATAATTAGGTATATTATATGAAAATAGCCTTTTAAAGTTAGGAGCTTTTTAGAAATTTACCTTATATATATAATACTATAATTGATGAAAATAATTTAGTCTTAAGCAACTCCTTTTTTAACCTCTGTTTGCTATTGGTAATATTTTTTTTTCCTATCAGTAACTCCTTACGTTATACAATCACCTAAAAAATAATAAATATAATTTACTCAATATAACTCTTTAATTATTATTTATATCTTTATTTCTTTGAACTTATCTATAAACTTGCAATATGACATCTTTTAGATTGATATAGACTGACTTAGAAGATGACATATTCTATAATGTTATAAAAACCATTAGAATATCATCTTCCGGACATATAACTCGATGTTTTAATTCCTAAAAATATTAAATCAATTTAATAAATATGAAAAAAAATATTTCTCACATTTTTCTATTCAATTTTTAGATTGTCCTATTTGATTATCTATTTTTTTTTATATTATTCACGATGAAAGATGCTTAAGTAATTATGAGGAGTAAAAGAAAGAAAAGAAAGAAGATAAAGAAAAATGAGTTATATAAAGTTCGAAAAGTTTGTTAGAATTAAGTGAAAAGTGAGGGCGGATGAGTGGGACGACTATATGAGAGGTAGAGAGGGGTGGCCAAGCATGGGTTTAGGGTTGCACATAGTGATGACAACAACAGCTCTCATGTCCTCTCCTTCCTCACACGAGGGTCACGAGCAAGACATGTGAGAACGAGGTCAACGGAGACAATGATAGCTCTCACACGAGGGATATAAGTGGTGATGTAGGGTGAAGATTGTAACAAGTTCAATTGAGACAGGTGGCATAATAGCCTTTTCATGGGAAATATATGAGAATTCTTTAAAGTTAAAGACACTTTGTGAAAAATTTTAAAAGATGAGTTTTTATAGAAATCCACCTTACATATAAAATACTATAAATGATAAAAGGAATTTACTCTTAAGCATCTCTTTTTTTAACCTCTTAGAGTTTGTTATTGTCAATATTTTTTTTTTACTATTGGTAACTCCTTACTTCATATTAATTATTAAAAAATAATAAAATATAATTTTATTCAATATAACTTCTTAATTATCAATCGTATCTTTATTTTTTAGAATTTATCTATAGATTTAAATATGACCTAAAAGATCTTTGAGACTATTGTAGAAAACCTTTAGAATAACATCTTTTCGACTTATAACTTGATGTCTTAAATCCTAAAGACATTAAATTGATCTAATAAATATGAAATTTTTTTATATTTTTCTTTTCAATCTTTATATTATCCTATTTAATTATCTATCTTTTTTTCGTTATTTTATGTCATTGAGGATGAAAGATTCTTGAGTACTTAGGAGGAGAAAAAAAAAGAAAGAAAAAATTGAAGAAAAAGGGGTTATATTGAGTTGGAAGAGTTCGTTGGACATGCAGAGGATATATTATAAATATTTAAAAAATAAAATAAAATTATAAATAAAAAAGGTTTGTCAATAGAAATCTCTTTGCTATTTATAACCTCATTTTAATAATTTTTAATATTTCTAAAATACTATTGTGCAAATATACCTAAACTTCAAAGCTCATCATTATGGTCATATCATCTATCATCTTTCATTATCGATGACACAGAATGATGTAAAAATAATAATCAAATGAGATTATCTAAAGATCAAAGATTAGGAGGTAAAAAATAATTTTTTTACATTTGATCGATTTAATATTTTTAAGATTTAAAATGTTGGGTTACTTGGATTAGTTTACATGATTCGGAAGATGCCATATTTTGGACTTTTTTTCTCCTTTTTTTTATATTCTTATTATTATTCTTCTCCTCCTAAGCGTTGCAGCATGTTTGATCATTAATAACATAAAATGATGCAAACAAGAGATAATCGAACGAGACGATCAAGATAAAAAAAAAAGAAAGTAAAAAATAATTTTTCACGTTTGTTATATCCATCTAATATTTTTAGAGTTTAAGATATCGGTTACAGTTCAGATTATATATTCAAAAAATGATATTCTCAGCGTTTCCATAATAGCCCAAAAGATATTATAATAATCCAGATGTCATAATTCATACCTTTATATAAATGAGTTAAAACAAATAATAATAGAAGGATTTAGAAAATAAAAATATAATTGATAATTAAACGATTGTATTTAATAAAATTGTATTTTATTATTATTATTTTTTTGGTTTACCAATAACAAAAAGCCGCCAACAGTAATAAGATGCTCATTATTTTCTTCGAGAAAGGGGCGTTTTTGACCACGTCTTCGATCTCATCCTCCTCTCGATTCCATCACCTCGCCTTCGTCGCACCTTCGGCACCTTCATCCGAGTCGTCGTCACCGGAGAGATGAAGCGAGTTTTTGGGGCCAAGAAGAACAAGGAGCCGCCACCGACGATTCAGGAGGCGACCGATAGGGTCTGGCTTCTCTGATCAACTTCCTCTTCTTCCGCGTCTCTGAAGATCTCTTATCTACAGATTTTTGTTACGCCGGCTGTGATTTGGTTGGATCTTTCTGCTGAATCGTGTGATATCCACGGTCATAAGTCGCTGTTCTTTTAATACGTGCCAGTTTACTAATGTGTCTCGGACTTTGTTCTTTTGGAGTTGATTCATGATGGGATTTAGGATTTCTTGTGTTCGAAAGGGGGATAAAGGGACACAGGCTGTGAAATACTGTTAAAAAAAGAAAGTTGAATGTGAGAGTACTTTTTTGTGCGTGAAGGGTAAGTGGGGAAGATTGGGATTAGGGCCTCACCGTTGACAGAAAACTCTTTACCAGTGAAGCTAGCTGAAATCTGAGGTTTGGAACCCTCAACCTTTGGTAGGTGGGTTGGATGGGAGGGTACTAATTTATATTTGTGTAAGTCAGGCTTTATTGACAGCAAAATTTTAGACCTCTAGCTCGTAAAGGTCTTTCGAAGAGTGAGTTCTTTTTTTTTGTTTTCCAATAATCCAGAACAACATGGTTTAAATTCGGAAAAAGATCTGATATATGACATATTGTAAATGATGATTATTTTCACTTATTTTGCATTTTTCGTTATTTACCTTTACAAACTTTATACTCCTACATTATGATTAGCTTAACGTTTGAAGCTTGAATGTGTCAAGTGTATAAAGAGTCAATTCAATGACTAGTGAGCCAATTTGAGCTAACTTGAGATCGACTAGGATCAGTTGTGATGGTGTCACGAATACCGTCGACGGGCGATCAACCTGATTGGTTTACTGTCGAAGGTGCAGGTCCATCCTCACGTCTCCTCCATGCTGACGTAGGGCTGTTGATGTGGCAAACCAGCGTAAGAGATCCGTGTGAGAGGCCGTTTACCGGGGATGCTCTGGCCATGGAATGGAGAGGCTGGGTAGAGGAACGAGGGTCTTCCTTACTACTGGGTCATCTCCTAGCAGTGGGGTTGCCTCCGGGAAGCAAGGTCGTCTCCTGACCGCTGGTGGTCCTACACAACAAGTCTGTGCCAAGGGTTTCCCAGCTTGACCCCTTCGATGCTTAAGTCAGCGAAAAGTGGAGGAAGAGGAAGATAACAGTATGAATTATGTAAATGAGAGAGTAGAGAGACTCTTGCCTATTTGGCTCCCTGGCGTTTAGCCTGGGGTGTAGTTTTTATACCTGGGCACCGAGCGGTTCGGACATGCATTACCTTATACGACAGAGACATTAATGAGGGCGGCTTGCTGTCGGTCATTAATGCAAAAGCCTGACTGTCTGGGACACTGAATGGTTTGGACATGCGTTAGCCAAGGCCCCCCTACCCTGTATGGCAGAGGCATTAAGAGAAGGCGGCTTGTTGGCGGGCTGTGCCATGCCGCCAGCCATTAATGCGGGGCAGATTGGGGCGCGCTCATGACGTGGTGTCGTCGGGGAACTGATGACTCAGACTCCTGCTTGGGTGTTTGCTTCCGTGACGGATGAGCTGGAATGGGGCAGGATTATCCCTATCAAGTTGTCAAACTTAAAAATGTTTGATTCTCATCCTGACCTAAAAAATTCTATATTTCACTCAGTTGTAGGAGCCAACATTTTGTGAATGGCTCGAGTTTCATTCTCACTTTAAAGGCTCTGTAATCTCAGATAGCATATGTAATTCATGCATGCCTTGCTCTCCTGACAGACTTGTATTACTTGCTTGTATGTAGGCAAATGTTCCCTTGATCAAGCTTTGGAAATTCTTGGATGTGAATCTAATCTACCTTGTAGTGTATTATATTTATTAGTCATGCTGAATGGAGAATTGAGGAATGTTATGTCTTGTACTTTCTGTTATACTCAACTAATAATAAGTGTTTTTCAGATAAATAAAAGGGGAGAAACAGTTGATGAGAAAATCAAGAAACTTGATGCTGAATTAGCTAGATACAAGGAGCAGATCAAGAAGACACGACCTGGTCCTGCTCAAGAAGCTGTCAAAGCCCGAGCAATGAGGGTTCTTAAGCAAAAGAGGATGTAGGTTCCCTCTGCTTTATTGTTTCTCATCTAAATAAGAAGCTTGTTTGACATAAGTTAATTGGTTGCACTTATAATATTAGATTATACTGTTCATAATTAAGTTTGGCTCTACTATCCTCCAAGAAAAGCATCTGCATCATGTATATGCAAGTCAATATCATGTTGAAGGTTTGCTGATTTTTCCTAATATGCTTAGTGTTTGTTATATGGATAGATGTGGTGTTTGTTGTCTGGCATTACTATTCTTCAGCATCCTTTTAAAGAGCATCTAACAGTTGAGGGTTAATGATCCCTAGCTTTGGTATCTTTCCTTGCATGCATTAGAGAAGTAACTTCTGTATGTTGGCTTTGGTTTGTGTACCCTCTGCTGTCAACATGAGTCTGATTTTTGGGTTTCATAGATCTACCTCAATCCACTCTATCCTTGTGTAATTTGATCTCCGTAGACTTGACCGTTTACAGTTTATTTAGCATTACATTGCCAAAGAATTAGGTGCCTCATCCTATGTTGAGGTGAAATTTCATAGGATATGTGCTGCAACTCATATTTGCCCTTGCCAGCTTGTGTCTGCATGGCACCTGTAACCTGATGTAACAATTAAAGTATTTGATAGATAAGTTGTGTACCAATGCATTAGACTTATTAATAGACATCTACAACAAAAAATAGTAGAGAGCCAGTGCATGAATATTTAATTAGTGCAGTATCAGTCTTAACCTTACAACCAATAGAGGCCATCTGCATTATTCGAACTCTGGTCCGCTAGGTTGCACAGTATCAACCTTATGTGGCACAAAGGATGATCACCCTCTATTTGTAATTTACTTGCAAAAGTAAAAGAAAGACATATGATGTTATATTGGTTATATTCCATAAAATCTGATGATATCAGACAAATCTGATGGCCAACTGGAGAATGGAGGTTACTTATGATTTTAACTGCCAATTTCACTGATTATAATTCACTAAAGTCTATTTTTTCATAGTATACACACATAAAGATTTTTCAATTTTCCCAAATTTTCTATGTTTGTTGGCTCTTCAAATCTCTTTCTGTATAATCATGTTATATATGCCTTTTATGTTAGAAAGTTCTTTCCTTCTCTTTATGATGTTCCTTGATTTAAGAAAAGTTACTTCTTATTGAGCCGTTCAGTTTTTGTCATATGTATCTACCCGGTTGACTTTTAGCACTCTATGCTGAAGTGTCATTTTTACTATTTGATGTGCTCATTTTTGCTGGACTTATTGTATTATTATGTGTTCATTTAAAATCCATTTTAGTGACATGATTTCCTTTAGAAGCAGTGGCTTGGCCCCTTTTACAAACTTGTTTTGAACCATAACATTGTGACATGCAGCTTTCTGTTGTCTGGAAGCTGTTGTCGTTAGATAATATGAGTATACTGGAGAAAACTCTTGTAGATTCACTGTAATGATCTCGTTTTGTCATTTTATTAGCTGACAGTCTGGCGGTACTTGTTTGTCCCAGTTGTAGTGTCACCAGTGACTGCTGCAGCATTATGTATATGGTGTTAAAGAGCAATTTTTTGTTGGATTCGGTTCTATGTTGTTATATATAGAGTTATAAATGACTGCATACTGAATAATGGATGTGCTTTACCCTTATATTTAACAAGTAACCCTTTAAGGGTGCAACATGACATTTTCAAAACAAAAGATATATAGATTTCTTTCTCAAACGGTTATAAAATAAAATTTTCTCCTTTCATCTGAGTGTAGCAAAAATAGAAAATCAGAGGGCTAGTCCCCTCTTCAAATTTTGTTAGTTTTGTGAGTTTTAGCATAGTTTTCCAACCAGTTCACAACAGCATTACCATCCCTATGTACATGCATAATCTTAAATGTTCGGCAAAATTCCCTGTGTCCAAAAGTATCTCTGGTTGCATTTAAAGTATTTCAAGGAGGTGACTTTCCCCATTTAAAATGTTAACTAAAGCTTCTAAAATCAACTCCCCATCTAGTTTTTGCACCCCCTACCCTAGAGCAGATTCCGAGCCTTCCCTAATAGAAGCTACATCATAGTAATACATTATACTGTTTGGTATGGACTTGTGACCAGACAAGCATTCACCATTATGATCTTTAATAGTAAATTCAAAATCCCCTTCTTGGAGTTGATTCCAAGACCCACAATAGTTAAGTTTGTGCTAGTCCAACTGAGGTTTTCCCACTTAACCGGTATATGACATATCTCAAGCAGTCCTTCAGATGAATAATGCTTCTGTTTGGTCGTATTATATGATCTTGTAAAATATAAGACCTGGACTGGGTTTTGAGCCATTATATAAACCATCATTTTGTGTTTTCCACTTCAACCATTGAGAAGTAGCAATGTATACCCTTCAGGATCAGCGAAGCTTCAATAGATTCATCATTTTCTTACTTGAGCCACAACCCATCATGCCAATTACAAACAATCTAAATGTAATGCTCAAAGTTTTTGGATCATTACGGAGAAAAAGCTTTAGAAGAAAAGATGAGTAATCGACTCTAACTCACTATCACAGTGGGGACAAAAGCAAGTGTTACTAATACATAGATTAACCAATCTATCTGAGGCACAGGAGGTTTCAGCAAAAAAAAAAAAATTGAGATTGCGGACAATAGGAAGTTTCCACAAAAATCCCGTTGCCATCTCTATTCATCATGGGTTCAAAATTATCGGTCTGTAAGAAGTAATAGGCTGACTTAGCTGAAGCATGTTCATTCTATAAGGATATTTAAGTATGTTGATTCTAAGGAAAGGATTCTATCAGACAATATAGGACCAAAGAGCTGTAAATTTTGATGAGCCAAACAACAATTTTGAAATGCTGGTCAATATTTCCCTTTCAATGCTTTCAATGTTTTATGGCTGCGTGTAGAAGTCCATATTTATTTGCTGATTGACAAAACTTGCCTTTTTCCCAGGTATGAGGGACAGCGTGACATGATGTATAACCAGACATTCAACCTCGACCAAGTTGCCTTTGCTACAGAGGGACTTAAAGATGCTCAACAGACAGTATGTTTTACAAGTTTCTATCAAAAAATTGTTGTATAAGAATACTTTTCTTTACTAATACACGTATATATCATTGACCTTTTTAGATGTCAGCACTGAAGTCTGCAAACAAGGAGTTGAAAGGGGTGATGAAAACTGTGAATATTTCAGATATAGATGTATGTTGCTTTTATCATTGTATAGCATTTACTAAAGAGCTTTACTTATTTTATCAAGTCAGTTTAGTGTAAGTTATCAATATGCAGTAGTTGGTACTTTTGATATCTGAAGTCATTCAATATACAGAGTATGCAAGACGAGATGCTTGATATGATGGATATTAGTACAGAAATCCAAGAATCACTTGGAAGAAGCTACAATGTCCCTGATGACATTGATGAGGAAGAACTATTTGGTGGTATGATGTTATGATAAAGATTTTATGAGTTGGTTTTTTCTCTCTCAGATGTCACCTAGTTGTGTCACTTTATACAAAATGTTGTTACTTCAGCATTAATCTTTATGTGATTTATTATTACCATTTTTTATTTTTGGTTTGAATAATCAATGCAGAGCTTGATGCTTTGGAAGCTGACATGGGAGCAGAGATTGAATCTGATGCAGTTCCATCTTATCTTCAACCAGATAAGGAATCTGACCTGGATTCAGAACTCAACTTACCTGCAGCTCCAACAGGCAATGCTGCAGCAGTGCACAACAGAGTCAATCCCCAGGTATATCTGTCTACTACATACTGATAATAAATCGTGGAACTAAATGCATATACATCAGATAGGGGTGATATCTGCTAGGAAAATTTGTAAGAATTGTGAACCTTTAGCATCTAGCATGTCATGAATATTGGAAAAAAAATTTCAATAGTACACTCCAAGAATATGTATGTATGTAAATGTATGTATGTATGTAATATAAAGTTTGGATATGCTAACCCATATAGACACAAATAAAAAGATTACGCAGGATCTGGCAGGCTCATACTCGAGGCAAACGGAAGAATGGAAACAGATTTCCACATCCACTTCCCTATATTTAGATTAACTAAACTCTTGGATATATTTTCTATTTTTTCGGGCATTTAAATGACATGTTGGGCATATATTTAGATTAACCATCTTAGATAGTTCAGGCCTGTCAACAACAAATTTCCAAGTACCAAATCCTAATCCTTCTGTATCATTTGAACTTAAAACCGTCTTCCTGCCTATGGATACACCCTAAATTTAGTTGGATGGTAGGCAAATCTCTGTACTACCTTTTTTTTCTGGATAGATGAATATGAGATCATTGTTAATGAGTGTGATATTCAATTATCTTGTTTGCTTTGAAGTTTGGCCTGCATAGATGGTTTATGATATTTGGAAGGAAATAACTTGAAGATTTTCCTAATCCAATTCAAACTTAGTTAGAAGACCCTTTCTTTGGTTAGCCCAAACCAGTAGCATGCAGCATCAGGAAGATTGTGACCGAGATGCTTCTCTTTTCCTTACTACAAAGCTGGTATTAGCCTCTGTCTAAGTGTGTACAATTTTGAGACTCTCGAGCTCGGTTAAGGTGCAGTGACTGTTGTTGAGGCCTCCATTGCCATGTTACTGAGTCGCCATAGTAAATGTCTCCTTCAGTCCATAGCTGTTGCACATGCAGGGTGTCAATGGCATAAAGGACAAAGGGCCTAAACTTAATTTACCATAGAAGAGTAGAAAATTTCATCTTATCAGGATATTTGCATCTTTTAGTGTCTGGGATTGGCTTGGTGATTATGACAAGTACTATCCTTCTCATAGTGCCATGGCTCGATGATTTTTACTGATGATCACAAGATACTGTGTTCATATAAGGTCCTCGGTACTCAAAGTTTGAGCTGGTCTCTCAAGTTATTCATTGCATTTCCTTTTGGTGCTTTTTGAGTGGTTGGGATCTCCTTGACATGCATCCTTGCAGACTGGCCTTCTGTGACTCGGTTACTATGAATGTGCAATATTTGTAGCCTGGTCATTGAGTTTTCACGGTCTGAGCTTATGACAACTACTTATTGCTTTGTACATTACTTAGTGTACATTGAAGTATCAAGTTCTCACAGCGTTCTCAGAAACAAATATCATGTAATCATTTATATTGGGCTTTTTGTAGGCTGCTTGCCATCTGTCATAAGATCGTAATTGGCTGAAACTTATTTTGTTCTGAACAGGATGATCTAGGCTTGCCTGCTGTGCCCCAAGCATCATTACGCAATTAGAGTAGTAGTCACCAGGATTGGTAGATGGAACTACTATTCTCACGTGCGGTGTTCATGTTCACAAACACGATAATGTACTCCAGTATTGGTAGCTGCAACTACTATTCTCATGTGCTATTTATTTGATACTGATGTAAACTATTTTAAAATATGAGGATCATTGTGAGCATGACTTGTGATATGTTACAGGCGTGTGGACCAGTTTATGCCAAAGCTTTAGTGGTTCTGTAGGACACGTTGGGAAACCGTGGCAAAACGAGAGATTCTAGGTGCCTCCCTGGAAACATTAAATAAATATTGACGAGTTTTTTGTTTTTTTTAATGTAGATTAGCCTCTGAAGAAAACGATAAATTTCATCATCGATAATATTTTCTAGAATTAAACTGTAATTGACTATCTGATTGCTATTTATGTCTTTAATTAGAATTAATGATTTGATGTTTCTCATTTTCAAGTAACTCAATTTAAATGATTAAATTTAACGAGTCCAAAGATTATGGTTGAGGATTAAAATTTGAATGCTCTTCGAATGCATGATGAAGTGTTGTTATCTACTTGAGTGTTCAAAATTTTCATTATCCCAATTTCGATCAAAATTTCAGAAAAATACTACCTCTGTAAATTTTATTTCCATATATATATATATATTATATATATGATTGAATATTTTTTTTTAAGATAGAATATTTTTTGATGAGAGAACATTATAAGAAGGAGAATCTCTGTGAGTACAGAACAAATTATGATCGAATAGTTTATTTATTTCTCAAGCTTTATTGACTTCAGAAGTCTTACATAGAATAGCTTGTGCTTTTTGCACGAAAATATTCAAGAGGAACAATATATATCGAGACTATAAGGTTAAGATCTTGTTGAACTCGAGTTCAGGATACTGAAAGAATAGACTATGTCGATTTAATACTACAGTCGACGATCAAAATCAATATTGTCACAATCTTTAACTTAATAGTAGAATGAGTTCACAATCAAAACGGATATTAACACAATCCGAATACTTCTACTCACAATCTTATTCGAGCGAATTCGATCAATGTTCATATCACAATCTCGTCAATGTTGTAAGATCTCTTGTTTCTCCTCAATCTGAGGAGGAGTTGGTTGAACCTTCAGATATATCCAGGATGATTTTTATTTTTATTTTCAGGAAAAAAAAACACAATCCGAATTAACCCAAATTAAACAGATCGGATGGATGTTACCAAATGATCAGATCCGCTACCAATCCGATCGAATCGAGGGTTGATGATAGGCGGACTTGATCGAACCTGTCACACCAAACCCCGGCCCGTCTCAAATCCGAGTTGGAGACGGCGAGCCGCAGCGCCCAAGAGGACGGATGGGTCGTTAGGGCTACAGAACCCAAGCAATGGCGCTCGCGAAGGCTAAGGAGATCGTTTCCTCCGCCCCCGTCGTCGTCTTCAGGTGCCTTTCCCGCTCTTCTCCTTCATCTTCTCTTGTTATTCTATCGATCTCCTTTGTCAATTGATCTCTAGGGCCCCAATCTTGGGTTTGTTTCGCTCCGATTTTGGACGTTTTCTCTTCGTTGGAGATAGTCAATCTTCCGGGAATGCTCCCGTCGTGATCGGTTAGGGTCTGTTGAACCGATTGATGAAGACGATGGGTTGGGGTGCTTCAGCTATGTGGGGAATGCTAAAGAGGGAGAGAGTTCTTGAGCGCTGAATAGAGTTTGTTGGTGACAAGTATCGGATTTTGTCTGCCTTTTCCGGGGGTTTTGTATTTGCTTTTCTCTTCGTTTTATTGTGTGGAGAATAACGGATTTTTTGTTACTTTAACGAAGTGGAGGAGACGGTGATGTTGGAATACTTGTGCTTATTGACTGATGCATCCATATGAATCCATCTTGTGGTGGAAATGGACGATGCATTGTTTAGTGACTCGTTAAGTGCTTATTTGTACCAAAAGCAATCATCTTGGACAAGTTGATAGTAAGCTGTTCTTTTTCTTTCATTGGTTATGACTGTCTCAATTATAGATGAGTTTTTAAATTTAGCTGAGTAAGAGTTAGAGACACTGAAAACTTTTAGATTCGTACGTGGACATTGTGCAGCCATCTGAAGGGTAAGGCAAACACATCAATGTCTATTGCCAAAGCTAGAAGACTTCTGGTTCATCGAAGTGATTGGCACAAGAAAGTTAATTTGAACTCATGATGCAACGGGTGTTAGGGTTTAATTACTTCCTTTCTTTGAGGGCAAAATCTTATAGCTGGTTACTTGCACATTGGAAAAAACTCATTGATAAGAATCCTGATTTGATTTTTGGTTCTTTTTCTAAGGTTCAGATTTTTTTTTTATCCCATCCATTTTATGGCCCTAAGCTCGAGGGTTAGTGTTCTCAAGCTCCCTAGTCTTCGTTGCTTTCCATGGTGAACAATTGGGTCATGTTGTTTATTTTAGACATCCTCATATGGAATCAATGTAAGTAGAGTTTTTATATTGTAGGCCCATGGCTCATCTTTATGCCAGCAACGGGACATGATTTTGGCCAAATAGTTTGAAGATTCAATCCCTTTGTAGAGATTGTTTTTTTTTCTTGTTTTCTTAGCTTTTTTGCTTAGTTTTCTATGGATAAGATATGAGATCCTGTTAATTTGTACTGGAGAGAGGTTCCCATGGTTCATGATCTTGTCACATGTGTGCAAAAGTATTTACAATTCATAGTAGAATATGAGACCTCTTTAATGGCTTGACAAGCTGATCTAGGGCCAAAGAGTCTATGACTAAGCCCAGGCTGATGAGATATGCTTAAATTGGGTCACACCATGACACTGTACATACTTTATTGAAGAAACCAGATCTATGTGGCTCTGAATAAGTCAGATGAATAAATGGAAAATCACAACATAAACACTCAGTAGGTCTAGCATAAGAAGAATTTACTTTAAAGGGTTTCTCCATCTGATTTTCACATATTTTTTAGATTTTAGTTCTGATTCATAAACTGAACCAGTTTGATTCAGTTAATAGGGGACTGATGACAATGGTCTTGCTCCTTTTGTTGCAGCATCTGACTTTTTGACTAGTTTCTCCGACTGATGTTTGAACATCATCAGTAGATTTGAAAAAAAAATTGAGCTATGGAATCATTGTGGTCTAGCATTCGGTCATTTTGAGGAGATGAGTTATTAGATATTAACTGATTTTATACAGCCTTAGTCGGATTAAGCAATTTATATTGACGTGGAACCAATCTTATCTATCTCTTATTCAAATAAATTTGATTGGTTTAGAGGTTATTTAGCATATCATAAGTTGTCACAGGACAACATCCTGAATAATTCTGATTGAGTTTCCTAGTTTACTGTAAGAAGAAGAAAAATGTGGAAAGAATTTGAGAACAATCATATTATGATTGTAATTGAAGATTCCAAATCCTAATGGAAGATTTTATGAAGATTGATATCAATTAAAGACATTATCTTCTTTGAAGGAAAAAAATCAAATTATATTTTTGATTTGATGCAATTGTAAATTTTTTATTTTTATATTTTTCATTTTTATTCTTGTACTTGGCCTATAAAAAGGGGCTAGAATATTGTAAAGCATCAATGAGAGACGAATCAATGAATCGTGTTCTTTTCCCACCTTGTGTGTGAGTGGTGCGAGGTTATAAGTTATTTTCCCGATGGCATGATCCCATAGTCCGGATGAGAGACATGCAGGGGTGCGAGACCTTCATACTGGGAGTGTTCTCCTTGAGCCAGAGCGAGTCTGATAGTTATCCATTTGTTTTTCTATTATCTTTCAGTTACTATCATCTATTCTTCTCTTTTATGTTCCTCTATTATCAAAAAAATATTCTGCTGCTCTCGTCCTACATCACATATGGTATTCTAAGCTTTAAAATTAGGTTGACTTGGAGGTTTGGTAATTTAAATTTGATTTCTATTGTAACAGGTCTTGCTTTTATAATTTTAATTCTTTTTTGCAGAGGAAGATGTTCCTAATTTCTTAAATGTTAGCTATCTCAAATTTTCTACTATATTTCATCTTTCATACTTGTATTTGGAAGAAAAATGATGTTACCTTTTTAAGAGTTCTTAACCTTACACCAATGATTTGTATGTGGAACCTATTATTATGTTGCTTCATGGTGTCCTTTCTAGCAGTAAATGAAGCACTTGCTAAAGGTTTTAGAGTTTTAGTCCTGTAGACAAAATAAAGGTTAAAAACCACTGAAGAGAGCAATTATTTTTTATCCTCTTCTCACCTCCTTTATATAAAATAAAGGATCAGGGAACTAGATACTCTATACATTAGAATGTTTTGAACTTCTAATTTTCAAATGTCGTGACTCACACATGATCCTCAACATGTTTTTCTATTGAAGTGATACTTAGAGTGATCATTAAGTGGTTGTATTTTATCTTCATTGTTGGGTTAATTATTATCACAGTTTAAACAAATTAATTTATTTGCATTTTCTTGGTTTGTACTCTCTTCTCTGTAGTTGTCTATATGTGATGTTGAATGCCATAACATGCAATTCATGTTACAAACAGTAACCTAATTCATAGCTCTTATCTATCTTTGCCAAGAACCTTTTAGAAAATTGAACCAAATCTTTGTCAGTCTATTCCCATTGCTCTTGTTGAAAGTTCCATATGAGTTGTTAGCTATGGTGTTAGATGTTAACTATATAAGTTGTCAACATCAGTGTACAAATTTATACCTCCAAGTTACTGTGAACGAAATAAATTATTGTACCATGTTAGACTGGAGGCTGATTCATTATCAAGATTTAAATTTCTATTCAGTTGGATGTCCTATTATGTCTCTGTCTGGGCTTATTTTAGGGATGACCATATATTATAATTTTAATAACTGTCTCTTTGCTAATTTACTTCACAGGTATTACATACTCTCTTGAAAATGAATAGTTTTGATTGTTTGTAAGTTAGTTGTCAAGTTTATTTAAACAAAGATTTTATTTCTGATACAAGTTGTAAAGGCCCAAGTATTTGAGGTTGTCTGCATCTAAAGAATTGCTTAAAGCAACCAGACACTCTATATTTTTGTTCTCTGTGGTCTCATGATAATATATTGCCCCTTTATTTTTGTCCTTTATATTCATTATTGCTCTGTTGGTAACTTAGTAATTGGCAAAGTGGGGAAATTAAACATGGTCATTGGGAAGAAGCTTGAGCCACTATTTTACCAGAAGCATTTGAAATCCTGTTCTGATAACCACTAGACCCAGATTTTGATTGTGAAGAAGATTATGGTATACATGGATATAGAGCTACACTGTTAATAGTTATGGCTTAAGGGCTTGATATTTATGTTGACTAAGTTTCTTTTTCTGGTCAGGGTTTTAATATGCTACTTGGGCTTTTATGATTGATGTTCGATCTACTTTGTGGCCCATTTTTATTGGCTAGTGCATGCTGAGATGGTATACCATGTACATGTAGAGGTGGTAATTTTGTTGAGTTGGTTCCTCCCATGTTGGGAACCCCAGGAGTGGGAATTTCCTCAAGTAGGTCTAATGTTAGAACCATGGAGGTGGATTCTGAGTTAAGTGTGCCATCATGACATTAGGATTATCAGTAGAGGACGTTGTAGTACATTAATAGTTTCACATTAAGAGATGAGGTTGAATTGGAATTGTGCAGACATGGAGACTTTCTTCGAATAAATTTGTTGTAGGTATTTTAGGTCATTATGTAAAGGTTGCGGTTGTGTAAGTTATTTTACTAGCAGGAACTCAGTTAATTCATGATGGGCAAACATTTTTACAGTTATGTTCTAGCCACATTTAGTTTAAGGTTTACTTCTGTTTTTCCAGTGTTCTCTGATCATATTTTTATTTACACTGCCTGTTTAAATGGTAATTTTGGGACACTAAACCTAACAATTTTTAAAGTTTTGATTCTTTTGAAGTTACTTGTATAGTGCATTCATGTTCATCATTGCCCAACTAATAACTTAAAACCAAGGTCTGCAATTTCGTACTGTACCGGAGTTTCGACGATCTCTCGGTACAATACGAAACTGTATACCGAGCGATATATCGAACCGGTATACCGTTCGGTATACCGCTCTATATATATATATATATATATATATATATATATATATATATATATAAGTCGACGACGTCGCCTCTCTCTTCTCCCAGGTGGGAGGTCCGCGTATCGGTATGCCGTCGGAGCGACGTCGTCTCGTTTATATATATATATATAAATTAATATATATATATATATTAAAAGATTGTATATATATATATATATATATATATTTTATTAAAAAGGCGATGTCGCCTCGTTTATATATATATATATTATTTTATTATTTTATTATTATTTTTCGTTTTGCCCGATAGCAGGAGGTCCGCGTACCGGTATGCCGTCGGATCGGTACATACCGCCCGTACCGGGCTGTCACGACCTTAGCTGGTTTTGCCTAAGGCGTGCGGCACCCTCGCGCGTCCGTCCGCAAAGGTCAGCCTCCCCGAAGCCTCCCATTGTCCCTTAGGACCAACAAAAGAGAGAACGGGTTAAAGAGAACGCCTCAATCGGGATCCACAAGCAAACATGTCCGAAAAACACTTCATAGACAATGCAAATTACAAACAGACTTTACAAGCTCTGAACAGTGGCACAACAAAGGGTAAAATGGTCCATTACAGACCGAAAAGCTCTCGAACGTGTCCACATGACACAACCTTTATTTACAAGCCTAAAGAGGCCACCAACCCAACTAAAATGGGACTATTAAGCCTTCGGCCGCCCCTTTACATTCTGTACAAGGCATGAACATGCCAAAAGACAACGGACAGACATAAGCATTACATCCAACATCTTGTTTAGAAGTTTGTCCGTTACATTCTCCCCCACTTATCCCTTCGACGTCCTCGTCGAAGCCTTTGTGAACACTGCAACTCTTCGCCTTTGCTGAGTCTTCAATCTTCCGCTCCAGCTGCAATGCGCCTCCTGGCTCCCAGCTGCTCTCCGCTGCTGTTTCTGAGTAGTCGAACCTTTGATCCGCCATGCTGCTTCAACTCGCCAATGACTCTGACTCTGGTGTGGGGTTGGCTGAGTTGTATTGATCCTCGTTGATTCCTGTGGATCCACCAAATGAAGGAAAAGACCATTCTTACTGCGCCAGTTTCTCAAAATTTCCACATGCTGCTTGAACTGGGTGGATGCTTGTTGGAGCTTTAACGAGCATCGCCTCGTAAACTTCTGAAGTTTTGGGTCCTTCCTTCACAAAATCTGCTCATTGACTCTTCTTTCAGTTAGTTGTCACATCCAAGTAGGTTCGCATCACTTCCGCTTTCGATTGGCATTTCGTTGGGAAATGAAGCGGACAATCTACTCTCAGTAGCACTGATCACCGTTGGTGAGGATTTTGACAACTATTGTCTTCCATTATCTTCGAAGGGTCTTTGAACTTGTGCAGAGCTCCTCTGCTGGATAGATAAGAGAACTGGGGTACTCGGTTTCGCCCATTCTCTTAAGAGTTGAGAAGGCAAAGGTTACTTGACTTCGCCCGCCTCCTCGAGGTTGTACTTCATGCATCGAGCTGGTTACTGGCCTTCGCCTGCTCTTTGCTCACACTTCTGAAGCACTTGAAGTGTTTGCACTCCTTGCGTTGAGTTAGCTACTGTGATTCACCTTCTTAATGCCATTGAACTTCTGGAATGCAGGAAGTTTTCACCCCAACTTGGAGTAATTCTCTGATAGATGAGGTCGCCTCTGGGATTGTACCGTCTTCTCCATCAACCCTGCCGCCTACTCCACTGAGTAGCAAAGGTACAACACCACGTACTGCCTGCTTCGTTCCTTGGTCGTGCACTCTTGCATGACCCGAAGTCCTTCACTTACGGCTATCTTGATGAGAAACTTGTTGACACCGGTCTTACGAAGTTTCTTGGCCTCTGCCCTTCAGCCTTGTCTCGGTACTTGGAGATTGCCTCTGCATGCTCCACCTCCTCGGCCCCTTTCACGACCAAGCGCTCTCCCTCCGTGAGAGCAAGGGATCAATGACTTGCACGGAAGTCCCGCCTCTGCGGTACCATGGCGCTGCCATGCCCATGGCCCTACTATCCGTCGCCTCGCCTCTGTATCCCTTTCCTTCTCAATCAGTAGAGATGTCTCCGTGGCACTCCTCTGAGTCCACCTCCATTCTAACTGATGCTTGATTTTGGGTAGCTAAGTCCCTCTGGACTCGTCGTCGCTTCCTCGCCCCTTTCGACCCCCTGCTTCAACACCACTGTGTTCTTCCAAGCAGTCCGTTTGGTCGATGGAAAGACAGACTGCAACTCCCAAGCATGGCCTCTGCCATCACATTGTAGAGTTAGCACCGATTCTGTTCTCCTTAGCTTCCTTGGTAGCAACGTTCGCTTACTCGACCTTGTCCTCTGACTTGTCGGGCTCCCTTAAGCGAATATGAGCTCTGGAGTAGTCCAACTCTCCAGCTGCTTCGATCATACCTCTGCATGATCAAGTCCCTCCCATGGGACTCACTGGTACTTGCATTCGAACTTTTCCCTTGGTGGAACACAGCCCCCATATGCTGATGACCAAGGTTTTCATCCGATGCAAAATTTGGTGCACGCCCGGAAGACCCGCCTTTGCGGTACCATGGCCTTCACTCCTTGAATCCATAGCCCTTTTTGCCGTCGTGTTGTTCACCAAAGCGGAGCTCCCAATAGCTCCCGATCATACCTCCATATGATCTCATCCCTCACGGGACTTGTCGTGTGTGTCGCATTGCCACGAACTGTTCCACCACGATCCGCTGCACCATGTCGCCTCCTGGTGACATCTCCATTGCCTTCTGATCCTTGTGGAATAAACTCGAATTGTGAACCCTCCATGTGTGGCCTCTGCCAATACATCGCAGGGTCTCCTCCACCTTCGATTTTGTTCGCTCCTTTGGCAATCGACCTTCATCCACCCACTCTTGGGTCACACCTAGATGAAGCACCGCTCTAGGACAGTCCGTCGCCTAGTAGCTCCCGAAGTCCACCGACTTCGCTGTAATTTGTGCACCATTGCTTGGATCCTGGGCCTCTGCCCCTACCAGCACAATCTCCGCTGCGCACTGCTTCCTTCATAGCAACTCAAATGGCAACACTGTGGCATATTCTTCAAGAGTACCCGCCTCTGCGTCCTCTTGCCCCGTGCTAAGGCCTTCTGAACTCAACTTCGCCTCCGCAAATTGAGTCGCCTTAGTTCCTCCATCGAATGCTCCTCCGAGATAAGGTGCATGTGCCCCGAAGCTCCCTTCGTCTTTGGCACCATGCAAGATGAGTCCGCTCTGTCAGAATGAAGGACCCAGGGAACAGCATGATTCTACTCCTGCCTCTGCAAGAGTTCATGTCCTTGACCTCTGTCTAGGGAAAGCGCTGTGCCTCTGCTCCATGTTCCAACTTCTATGCTGGCTCCCTTCATGCGGCTTGGGTACTTCGCCAAGTTACACCCAAGTTGCTCCGCTCCTCGTTTTTGCATTGAGTCGATGGTGGCCCTCGCGCCCACCATTCCACGGGTCAGCCCTCCCTTGAGTCCGATCTCCATATCGACTCCAAGTGTGCCTCCATTTGAGTTGCTTTGGGTCGCTCCCCCACTTGATCTCGCAATGCATCCACCAATGCATTCTCTCAAGCGAGATCATGCGACGACTCCTCGCCGCTTGCTCAGTCCATCGAGCTTCGTGGAGTTGTTGTTTGTGAGGTACTCCTCCTCAACATGTGAAGTCCGTCTCACATGATTCTCCCTCTGGAGAGCTGAGACTTATCCCTCCTGGATAACTGTCCCGTTGGAGCAACATCTCTCTTCGTTTCGGAGACCACCATCCCCTTGGACTACTCCGATCTGCTGAACAAACAGTGCATTGTTCTGCCTCTTGCAAACGCACTTGCTAGATTGCGCCTCCACGTCAATACAGCCACCGCTGCACCCCTCAAGGCCTAGCAACATGCTGAACTCGTTGCACACTTCAGCCTCCTCCGGACGTATCCTTCGCATGTCGAAGAGAAAGTTTCAATGCTCCATGGCGCCGAGTCTCGACCGCCTTGGGATGGCCACAAACAATCCATCGTCCGCATACAAGCCCATGCATGAGTACCGAATTCTTCGAGTTAGCAATTCCCCTCACCTCTGTGAGCTTTGCACAACTCTTTCGGTCGCTGAGCAACTCATTCCACTTTGCATGGTCTCATCCTTTGCCAAGCGCCTCGTTTGCCTTGAGCACCATCAAGTAAAGTTGTCAACGTTGAGCCGTAGCTCAAACTCGGCCATCCCAACCTTTGTGCGCTCCAAATTCTTCCAAGCTTGCCTGTTCTCGTGGTGCCTCTTGCGCGAAGGGTTGGCCATTCCTCTGAATGCCAATCTCAGATGCCCGCTCCTCTGAGCGACTCTTTTCCCTACATCTCCATGCCCGTTTTCCCTCAAACGGTCGCGCATGTGCTGACTGCCCTCAACGCAGCCCCGCTAGGTCCCCCACGTTTGCATGTCAAGTGTTTCTATGAGTGCTTGTCCCGCTCTGATACCACAATGTCACGACCTTAGCTGGTTTTGCCTAAGGCGTGCGGCACCCTCGCGCGTCCGTCCGCAAAGGTCAGCCTCCCCGAAGCCTCCCATTGTCCCTTAGGACCAACAAAAGAGAGAACGGGTTAAAGAGAACGCCTCAATCGGGATCCACAAGCAAACATGTCCGAAAAACACTTCATAGACAATGCAAATTACAAACAGACTTTACAAGCTCTGAACAGTGGCACAACAAAGGGTAAAATGGTCCATTACAGACCGAAAAGCTCTCGAACGTGTCCACATGACACAACCTTTATTTACAAGCCTAAAGAGGCCACCAACCCAACTAAAATAGGACTATTAAGCCTTCGGCCGCCCCTTTACATTCTGTACAAGGCATGAACATGCCAAAAGACAACGGACAGACATAAGCATTACATCCAACATCTTGTTTAGAAGTTTGTCCGTTACAGGGCGGTATCATTCAGTATTGCCTTCCTTGTTTAAAACATCAATTTCTCCTTGCTGTTTTATTATAACCGAGTTATTTGCTTTTTGTTTTTAATTTCTGAAACAGTACAGCACCTGAATGAAGATTCTACATTTATCTTTCTAGATATTGATCTTTTCTCTGTTCATGTTAATCTTTTAATTTTTCTCTTGCTTCACTTTACTCGATTATCTTTGGTTGCTTGCAGCAAGACAAACTGTGGACACTCCAAGTGGGTAAAGGAGTTGCTCACACAATTAGGAGTGTTTTTTAAAGTGATTGAGTTGGATCTCGAAAGTGAGTGCACTTCAGATTACATGTAGTTTAAAATACTTTGCAGAAAATTATTTTTATTAATGTTATTCTATACTAATTGTAGGTTGCTTTGAGGAGCATTTTTTTCAGAAGATATAGCCTAGTTATAGCATCTGATTCTACTATCTAGGCATCTAGTGCAAATACAAATAATCTTTCTTTCGTTACTTTTCTATGTGGATGATGGGTTACTATGATGTTTCTGACCTTAATCTCTTACATAAAGGTGATGGATCTGATGTACAATCTGCACTAACAGAATGGACTACTCAAAGGAAATTGCCAATTGTATTCATTGGTGGAAATCATATTGGTGGTGATGAAAGTATGTTCCTTGCCTTTGCATGTTTTTCCAGTTAAGCATTTAAGAAATTATATTATCATCTTTGGGCTTGATTCTTTTTAGTCTGTTTGATAATTTGGCAATGATCTTCATTTGTCATATCTAACGAGCCGGTTGATTCATTTGACAAATTTGTATTTATTAAAATTACAAAATGAGATCCATCATGATCATGGTGTCACACATAGGTTGTCTCTTTTTAAATAAATTATTAAATATGATATTTTTTTCATGGTTCACTTTCTCGGTTCGTATCAGTGTACTGATCAACTGTTGGTACGGTTCATACCAAGTTGTACTGAATCATACCGAGTATATCGATGCATGGTACATGGGGTTGTACCAATGTACCGCATGTACTGATCTCTTGTTGAACTGGTATGTATTGCCTGTACCAAGCTGTCACGAACGGTCGTCGCGCACCCGCAACAACTCCGTTCAACGAACCGTTCGTCGCTCTCATCTACATGTACAGTTACTTGGCAGCCTGTTTTGCCATGGTTTTGAGTCATTTTGCTTGTAAAAATGTAAGTTCGAACAAGCTGCAGTGTTACAAAGCGACCGCTCACCGAACCGAGCAAAACAGCCCCAAAACAGCCCAAAACAGCTCCGTTTTCGTGTGCTGCGGGCTGATTTCTGGAATCTGCCTCCGCTCACCAAAACGTCAGCCATCTCAGCCCCTTTGAATCCCCCGGGTGGCACAGGGCTGGATGGGGCTTCGGTATAGTACCGGGCGTTGAACACTCATTCGCAAGTTCGCACGTTGCCTTGACGGGAACTTGTTGTCGCGCTTGGGACTCGGTGAGCAGCTGTTTGTGGGCTTGCAGCTGTTCGTTCAACCTTCTAAAGCCCTTGTTTTTCCCCCTCTCCCTCTTTTCTCTTGTGCACGCAAGGTGTTCGCTGAATTGCTTGTAAAGCTTCCCCTCTTTTCGTGAGACGTCGGGACTTGTTTGTCGCTCGTTCTTTCGAACTAATCAACTTTCTCTTTTACAGGTCCTTCGGGACCTACGGGTTATAAGTGGGCTGATCTTTGCGGAGCAATATTGCAAGGGCGAAGCGTGACTTAGGCAACGCAAGCTAAGTTCGCGTTTTGGCCGCAAGGGTGCCTCACGCCTTAGGCAATTCCAGCTAAGACCGTGACATTGTAGTATCAGAGCGGGCAAGCACTTTGAGCGAGCAGCGAAGGAATTTCGCAACTTCGCCATGGCAAAGCATCGTGACGAATCCAGCAAGACAGAGCAAGCCGGACCCTTGCCCCAAGCAGCCGCAGGTGGGCTGCATGTGCACACTCGCTCTCATGCTGTTGGAGCCGCTCAAGAGGAGCGCGGCAGCGAACATGATGAGCGAGAAGTTGGCTACTCTCCGCGAGCGAAGGAGGCGCAATCTGGAGCACCAACTGGGAAAAAGAGTCACAAGGAGAGACTCACAACGGTGGAAACCCGCCTGGATGTTCTTGAAGCGAGCATGGAGGAACTCTACCGTGGCCAACAAAGACTTGTTGGGGTAGAGAGCTCACAAGAGGAAGCGGAGTCCAGGATCGACAAGGTCGAGGCCCTAGTCAACCGACTGTCTGATGACACCAAAGACTCCGTGCAACACTTACAGGATGTTGTGGCGGAACTCACTTCAAAGGTGGCCTAAATGCGGGAGGAAGCAATACCTGCGTTGCACCACCACAAAACTTGAGGGCACCCGAGCCTCATGGTTATGGAGGGGCCAGAGATGCCAAAGAGCTTGAGAATTTTCTGTTCGACATGGAACAATACTTTCGAGCTACAAGGCCCGATTCTGAAGATACCAAAGTTTCTATAGCAACAATGTATCTGAACGGAGATGCGAAACTTTGGTGGCGAACCCGTTGGGAGGAAATCCAACAAGGTCGGTGTCGGGTTGACACATGGGAAGACTTGAAGCGGGAGTTGAGAACTCAGTTCCTACCTGAGAACACAGAGTTCGTCGCAAGAAGGAAGTTGAGACAACTCCGCCAGAGTTCCACAATTCGAGACTATGTGAAACAATTTTCTGCACTAATGCTGGACATACAAGACATGTCCGAGAAGGACAAGTTGTTCAGCTTCCTCGATGGTTCGAAGCCATGGGCTCAACAAGAACTAAATCGAAGGAATGTCACCGATGTGGTCGGGGCAATTGCTGCTGCAGAAAGGCTCACCGACTTTGTTTCCTCCGAAGACCCAGGGAGAAGGAAACAATCTTCAGGCAATCGCCCTCCAAAACATTCTCGAGGGAAGGAGCTCGGAGGCGAACAAAAGAAGAAGAGTTCCCACAAAGGGCAAAGCCTGAAAGGCAAGGCCCCGAAACCTGGCGGATGCTTCTTGTATGGAGGGCCACACATGGTGAGGGAGTGCCCACAAAAACAGGCACTCAATGCACTAACAGCTTCCATCCACCCTCCCAAATCGGACAAGGGTAAGGTTGTCGCCCTTAGTTCGAGTAGTTCTGAAGCCAGCAGCGACGATGAGGAGTCGCAAGGACCCCGGATGGGAGCCATGCGTTTGTTGAATGAAATGCGGGGTCAAGTGGGGGAGAACCCGAAGACAAGGCAACAAAAAGCAGGAAGTGGCGAGCTAATGTATGTTGACATCAAGCTCAATGACCAAACAACTCGTGCAATGGTGGACACGAGCGCTACCCACAACTTTATAGCCGATCGAGAAGCAAAGCGACTTGGGTGGATCTTGGAGAAGAGCCCAAGTCGAATGAAGGCGGTGAACTCGGAGGCCAGGCGAATCTCCGGGTTGGCGAAGGGAGTCCCCATCAAAATCGGGACATGGAGCGGGAACACCAACATGATGGCAGTGCTATTGGATGACTTCCAAGTGATTCTTGGAATGGAGTTTATGCACGCGGCGAAGTTGGTGCTAATGCCGTTCTTGAACTCCCTATGTATGATGTGTGGCGACGATCCCTGCGTGGTTCCTGTCTCCCGGAGAGGAACCAAGGAACCGCAACATATATCGGCGTTGCAACTAAAGAAAGGGGTGCGAAAAGGCAGTGATTGAAAAAGGCGCTCGGGCGAGGCGAGGCGAGGCCCGAGCGCCTCGCTAATGTCCCAGGCGGCGCGCTTCAAACAGGCGCCGCTTGGGCGCTCGCCTGAGCCCAAGCGCTGGGCGCTTCGGGCGAGCGCCTAGGTAAACCAAGACCGAACCAGGATTTTAGGTCTGGTTCGGTCCTGGTTCGGTTGTTAGTTGGTTCAATCGAACCAACTAAATCGATATAACCCTTACCCAACTCTAACCCTTACCCAACCCTAACTCGTTGCCGCTGCCGCTGCCGCTCCCGATCCCGATCTCGCTGCTCATCGCTCCTGCTCCTGCTGTCGCTGCTCGCGCCTCCCGCTGCTCGTGCCTCCCGCGAGCCCTCCCGTTGCTCGCGCCTCCCGCGAGCCCTCCCGTTGCTCGCGCCTCCCGCGAGCCTTCCCGCTGCTCGCGACTCCCGCGAGCCCTCCCGCTGCTCGCGCCTCCCGCTCCCTTTCCCTTTCCCGTTGCCGCTGCTCGCCGCTGCTTCTTCGTTTCTCTGTCACAGTATACTCTTAATATTAAGTTTATTTGAATTTTGAAATGATTAATTTTTAATACTGTTAATAGATTAATAATATATTATTTTGATTTTAATGTTGTTAATTTTTATTTATTTGAAATTATTGCTAGGTTTCAACATAAATGACTTTGATGTAAAATTTTATTGTTTTGAATTTTGAAACTTTTTGTTAATGTGACATTGTGATTTTGTATCTTAGATTTTCTTAATCTAATAACATATTTTTATTTAAAATTTTAAATAATTATATTTATTAATTATATTATATATTTTTATATTTTAGCCCCTCGCTTCACTCGGGTGAGCGCCTGGGCGAGCGCCTAGCGCCTCGGGCGTTTTTGGACCTTGGCGCCTAGCGCTTTTTAAATCATTACGAAAAGGTAAATTAACCTTCGTGGCTGCGATGAAGCTAGAGCCACTTGACGAGAAGGCCATTCAAGAACCTGCTGTGGTGGCGAACGTTCTGAAAGAGTTCAATGACGTTATGCCACCCGAGTTGCCGAAGACTCTTCCACCACGCAGGGCCGTGGATCACAACATCGAGCTGGAGCCAGGAGTGAAGCCTCCAGCGAGACCACCCTACCGCATTCCCCCGCTAGAGTTGGCAGAACTCAGGAAGCAGTTAGGTGAACTGCTAAGCGGTGGTCTCATCCGCAGCTCTAAAGCACCTTTCGGAGCTCTAGTTCTCTTCCAGAAGAAACAAGATGGGAGCCTCCGATTATGCGTCGACTACCGAGCCCTCAACAAAGTGACAGTGAAGAACAAGTATCCCATCCCGCTCATTGCGGACTTGTTCGACCAATTGGGCAAAGCCAAGTATTTCTCAAAACTCGACCTTCGGTCGGGGTATTGGCAGGTGCGCATTGCTGAAGGCGACGAAGCGAAAACTACCTGTGTGACCAGGTATGGAGCGTTTGAGTTCTTGGTGATGCCTTTTGGCTTAACCAATGCTCCGGCCATGTTCTGCACTCTCATGAACCAGCTATTCAAGGAGTATTTGGATAAGTTCGTGGTCGTCTACTTGGACGATATCGTCGTCTACAGTCAAACGCTCGAGGAGCACGTCAAACACCTTCGGACAATTTTCAAGGTTCTCAGGGAGAACACTTTGTTCGTGAAAAGGGAGAAATGCTACTTTGCTCAAATTGAGATCTTATTCTTGGGACATCGAATCGGTGATGGCTCCATTCGGATGGATAAGTCGAAGGTGCAAGCGGTTGCGGAATGACGAACTCCAAAGAAGGTGCTAGAGTTGAGATCCTTCCTTGGTTTCGTCAACTATTATCGACGCTTCATAGCGGGATATTCGAAGCGTGCAACCCCACTGACGGAGTTGCTGAAGGAGCAGCCTTGGAAGTGGTCTGATAAATGTGAAATAACATTCCAAGATCTGAAGGCTGCTGTTATGGAAGAACTAGTGCTCAAATTGCCAGACTATGGGGAGCCTTTTGAAGTCCATACAGATGCTTCGGACTTCGCTATTGGGGGAGTACTCATGCAGGAGGGTCATCCGGTGGCCTACGAGAGCCGCAAACTCAACGAGACCGAGCGGCGGTATCCAGTGCATGAGAAGGAGATGACAACGGTGATCCACTGTCTACGAGTTTGGCGATACTATCTCCTCGGTTCGCGATTTGTGCTGAGGACGGACAACATCGCTCTGAGCTATTTCCAAACTCAAAAGAAGCTCTCCCCAAAGCAGGTGCGTTGGCAGGACTTCCTGGCTGAATTTGATATGACAATGGAGTATAAGCCTGGGAAGGCAAATGTCGTGGTCGATGCATTGAGTCGGAAAGTGGAGCGTGTGAATGCCGCACAAGTGGAGGGTGGAGGCCAAGCAAGTCAGTTGCACTCCAACTTCCTTTCCAGGATCAGGGATGGACTGTATAGTGACCCCCAAGCAGTTATCCTGATGCAGCTCATCAAAGAAGGCAAGGTACGACGATTTTGGGTCCAGGAGAGACTCGTTTACGCAAAAGGGAATAGGGTTTATGTTCCCTGAGTAGACAATTTGAGGCGTGAACTCTTAAAAGAGTGTCACGATTCTCTTTGGGATGGACACCCAGGCATTCACAGAACGTTGGCTCTCGTGGAGAGGGCCTTCTACTGGCCGAAGATTGGGACTGATGTGGAGGAATATGTTCGAACATGCCTTACTTGCCAACAAGACAAGGTGGAGCAGCGAAAGCCGGTGGGACTTTTGGAGCCGTTGCCCGTACCGGAAAGACCGTGGGAGAGCATTTCCTTGGACTTCATATCAAGCTTGCCACTTGTAGGGAGACTCGGATCGATACTTGTGGTGGTCGATCGGTTTTCAAAGTATGTAACTTTCATTGCTGCTCCCCTACACTGTTCAGCAGAGGAGGCGGCCAAGCTGATGATGAAGGATGTGGTGAAGTATTGGGGAGTCCCGCACAATATCATTAGTGATCGAGACGCTCGGTTTCTGGGACGATTCTGGACCGAGCTATTCAAATTGTTGGGGTCAAAGTTATACTTCTCTACAAGCCTCCACCCTCAGACGGATGGCCAGACTGAAAGGATAAACTCGCTCCTGGAGCAATATCTTCGGCACTACGCAGTGATTGAAAAAGGCGCTCGGGCGCTCGCCTAGGCGCTCGAGCGAGGCGAGGCGAGGCCCGAGCGCCTCGCTAATCTCCTAGGCGGCGCGCTTCAAACAGGCGTCGCCTAGGCGCTCGCCCGAGCCTAGGCACTGGGTGCTTCGGGCGAGCGCCTGGTTAAACCAAGGCGACCGAACCAGGATTTTAGGTCTGGTTCGGTCCTGGTTCGGTTGGTTAGTTGGTTCAATCGAACCAACTAAACCGATATAACTCTTACCCAACCCTAACCCTTACCCAACCTTAACTCGCTGCCGCTGCCACTCCCGATCCCGATCCCGATCTCGCAAACGCTGCCGTTGTCGCCGCTCGCTGCTGTCGCTGCTCGCAAACGCTGCCTTTGTCGCCGCTCGCTCCTCCCGCTGCTCGTCGCTCCTATCGCCGCTCGCCGCTGTCGCTGCTCGCAAACGTTGCCTCTGTTGCCGCTTGCGCCTCCCGCTGCTCGCCGCTCCTGTTCTCGCTGCTCGCCGCTCGCAAACGCTGTCGCTGTCGCTGCTCGCACCTCCCGCTCCCTTTCCCGCTACCGCTGCTGCTGCTGCTGCCGTTGCTCGCCGCTGCCGCTGCCGCTGCCACCGCTCGCCGCTGCTTCCTCGTTTCTCAGTCAGCAGGCTCAGTATACAGTATACTGTTAATATTAAGTTTATTTGAAATGATTAATTTTTAATATTGTTAATAGATTTTCTTAATTTAATAGCATATTTTTATTTAAAATTTTAAATAATTATATTTATTAATTATATTATATATTTTTATATTTTAGCGCCTAGCGCCTCGGGCGTTTTTGGACCTTGGCGCCTTTTGGCGCCTAGCGCTTTTTAAATCACTGGCACTACGTGAGTGCCAACCAATGAGATTGGGTGAAGCTGTTGGACATTGCCCAATTCTCCTACAACTTGCAGCGGAGCTCTACATCCAACAAGAGCCCCTTCGAGATCATTACCGGACAACAACCGTTGACTCCGCACATCATGGCCATTGGGTATACAGGGAGTAGTCCGTCAGCCTACCATTTCGCAAAGGAGTGGCATCGAAATGCAGATATTGCGCGGGCTTACTTGGAGAAGGTGGCAAAAAGGATGAAGAAGTGGGCAGACTTGGGAAGGCGACCGCAAGAGTTCAAAGTTGGCGATTTGGTGTTGGTAAAGCTCCAACCAGCATCACTCCAATTCTTTAGGAACAAAGTCCACAAAGGATTGGTGCGCAAGTATGAAGGGCCCTTCCCAATTATCAGCAGGGTAGGCAACGTCTCTTACAAGTTGCAGCTGCCGGCGTGGTTCAAAATTCACAACGTTCTTCACGCTAGCAACCTAAAAGCCTACCACTCGGATCCGCAAGATGCTTCCCGAAGTGTTCCAACTCGGCTACCTCCCATCATAGCCTCCTACGAGAAGCGAGTTGAAACCATTCTGGCGGACCGCAAGATAAAGCTACCCAATGGAGCTGAGCAGATATAGTACTTAGTGAAGTGGCGAAAGCTTCCCTGAACTGAAGCCAGTTGGGAGCCTGAAGATGCCCTGCGACATGAAGAAGAGATCATCAACAACTACCAACAAGCGTCGACGAGGGCGTCAACAGTTTAAGTGGGGGAGAATGTCACGAACGGTCGTCGCGCACCCGCAACAACTCCGTTCAACGAATCATTCGTCGCTCTCATCTACATGTACAGTTACTTGACAGCCTGTTTTGTCATGGTTTTGAGTCATTTTGCTTGTAAAAATGTAAGTTCGAACAAGCTGCAGCGTTACAAAGCGACCGCTCATCGAACCGAGCAAAACAGCCCCAAAACAGCCCAAAATAGTTTCGTTTTCGTGTGCCGCGGGCTGATTTCTGGAATCTGCCTCCGCTCACCAAAACGTCAGCCATCTCAGCCCCTTTGAACCCCCCGGGTGGCACAGGGCTGGATGGGGCTTCGGTATAGTACTGGGCGTTGAACACTCATTCGCAAGTTCTCACGTTGCCTTGACGGGAACTTGTTGTCGCGCCCGGGACTTGGTGAGCAGCTGTTTGTGGGCTTGCAGCTGTTCGTTCAACCTTCTAAAGCCCTTGTTTTTCCCCCTCTCCCTCTTTTCTCTTGTGCACGCAATGTGCTCGCTAAATTGCTTGTAAAGCTTCCCCTCTTTTCGTGAGACGTCGGGACTTGTCTGTCGCTCGTTCTTTCGAACTAATCAACTTTCTCTTTTACAGGTCCTTTGGGACCTGCGGGTTACAAGTGGGCTGATCTTTGCGGAGCAATATCGCAAGGGCGAAGCGCGATTTAGGCAACGCAAGCTAAGTTCGCGTTTTGGCCGCAAGGGTGCCTCACGCCTTAAGCAATTCCAGCTAAGGTCGTGACAAAGCGGTACGCTATGGTATGACGAACCTTGCTTTTTTTAATAAATTGCATGTTGAGAGAGGCACACAAGTTAAATTTGGTGGTCATAAAAAGATATAAGATTGTTTAGGGCTAGCTATACTTTATGAGTTGAAGTTTAGATAATAAACAACGTTTTAAAGATTAACCAAAGATAGGGATATTAAATATTACTGAAACAGACAAAATAAAAGAAAAAATGTTGAAGTTTTCCGAAATTGGGAGGAGGAGAAAGAGAGAGAGAGAGAGAGAGAGGAGGGGCACCAATCTGTGATAAAATGATAAAAGATTATAGTGTCTACTGTCTACTCTACTATAACCAATAGTTAAATGAAAAAACTATAGAAAATAATGCACATTAGATGCCAATTTTTCAGTAGACTTCCTTCGGAGAAACCGACACGACGTGTCTGGTTGTCTCCTTGATCTTTTTGGGAGAAAACAATAGAATAATGGAAATTTTCAATTATTCGCCATCAATTATTATGGTGATTACTCAAAACTACTTGTGATGCTATGTGATCATGGCAATTATCTTGGTGATTCGTCAAAAATGCTCCTTGTGATTTTAGGGAACCATGGCTAGGATCTTTGTCATTAAGGTGGAGAACTGATCCAAAAATTTATGTTTTCATCATAGATTAAATCATTGTTTATAACCTAGGTTCTTATTTTATCATCAAACCAATCACTGTTAACTTTTTATTATTATCAGTGAACAAATTTCTTGTATGAAATAGCTGTTTTGTATTTCTCAAGAAGTGACTCAATTAATGAGATTTGGTATGATACATATGAGGAGGATGTGATTTATATTCAAATATTTTTACTTAAAACATACTGATTCAACCCCATAAGCGGGACCACCACCCAAAATCATATTGTAACTAGAAGCATAACTCTATAATTTCTAGAAAATCACCTAATAATTCCAGAGTCCCAGAAATGTCTGGGTTTAAATGACTTTCAAATTAACTTCCAAATTAGTAGATGCTACCAAAAGGATTTCCATTGCAATACACAAAAGGAAGAGACTCAGAGTGTTAGAGGCACAAAGTGCTGCTCCAATTTCATTAATCCATAAATGAGATCTGCATAGATGCATTGATTCATTCATCTTGATTGGAAAAAAATGAAAACAAAAAAGAATTTACGTCGAAAAGCAAACTAATTGGTAATGAAAGATGAAATATAAATCACAGTCAACGAGACCCTCTCAGGGCTTGCTTGATACTAAAAGGAAATAAACTTATGGAGCATGGTTTTTTGGGGGGTCAAAATGTCCCTTAACTTTATCATGAGTTATTTTCCTTGGTTAAGAATACTTGTTGTTTTGTCAATGTTCGTCAAGTCATCCATTTTTTTCTTACTCATAGAGGAAGTAAGAAGTTTAAATGGTATAATATATGTTTATTAGAAGTCCTTCTAATGAAGTCTGTATTCCCATTTTCAAATGGATGACTCATTAATTGAATTGGATGACGATTTTAAATGGATTAATAGTATATTTCCACTAGAAACTGTAAATTAATGGGCTTTTTGTATGATCTATTTCACTGGCAGCATTTATTTTCACTTTGGCTAACTTAGCAGCTCGGCCAGTTACTTGATATTCGAGAATGTTCTATTTTTTCATGCTAGCAATCTACAACAGTCAATTAGGATCATTTTCTTCTTGAGACCTTTAAAACACATTCTTTGTTTCTATGATGGTGTCCTGGAGCACAAGAAGATTATACTTGGTGTCAATTAGGTGATTTGTGAACTTTGGTGTTCTCCATGGTGTTTTTGATTAATAGGTTTAGTGTTTTGTCAACTTGAACTTGCTCGATGTGTTCTCCTTTGTGGATGTATAGGAAAGACAGCCGAGCTTGTTGAATATGAGTTCCTAATAAAGGTTGAACAACTGAGTCTGAATAAATGTTTAAATTGAAGTTGGACTTAAATCCTTTGTTCCTAAATAGCTTAGTGGGAGAGAATCAGCTCTTAACTAATTGGTCATCAGTTGGAATCCTACGTAGGAAGATTTGGTTTCTTTCTAACTAAAGAATGAATAATGGAATTAAAGGGTTCGCTTTAGGTTCAAACTTTTTAATTTGTCAAGTGAAACTCCCTGATAGCAAAAATGAGTTTTGGATAAGTTGGGTAACACACAAATATGTTATCAAGGCGAAATCAACAAAGAAGTTAGTCAATGGGCTATAGATTCAAACAATTGCATGACTATTATTAACCCTACTTGGAGTGATTATGCGGTAACATCTACAGGTGGCTTTTCTTCTGTTAAATTCTGAGGCTCAACATTGGACATTGTAGTGGAAGCTACTGAGTTGGAGTAGGGTCAACCTTGGACATGTACTTGGAATGATTATGTGCTAACATCTACAGGTGGCTTTTCTGCTGTTAAATTCTGAGGCTCAACCTTGGCCATGTAGTGGAAGCTACTGAGTTGGAGTACAATAGGGGCCAAGGAATTTTCTAGTGGACTGGAAGAAACACCAACAGTGAAATCATCTTGCCGGGTTGACATAAAATCTGAGTGAACCATACTATATGAATACTTTTATGGAAGATTTAAATATTGGTCAATAGTAATTTAGTAATCTACCAGACTGGTTAGGTTGGTATACCGATTACCGAGTCATACCTTCTGGTATCATTGAATAAAATCATTAGAAAACTGATATGTACATATATCGTACTGCATGTTTTGATACCAGTACTTGGTTGGATGTTTAGATCCTTGACTTTTTTTCTTTTAGAACATCAAATCATTTATCACTTTTGAAATTTATATTTTTCTTATGCCTCACATGTCTCTTTTATGTGATATAGTTGTTACATCATATGTGTGTCATACCACTTCTACGAATGGTTCATAATGCTGTATCTCTTTTGAGGCCAGGACTAACATTACCAATGACTAACTGCACCCATCATGTAAGCCAGTTAAAACCTTATTATGCTAGTTAATCATTCTGAGCAAGAAAGTAGGATGGTAGTTGTCATTTACTGGTTAAACTCTTGAAAGCAAGCGAGCTTGTCCCAAGCTAGTCTGTTCACATATTATATGTTAGCTCCTGTTCATGAATCTGCTCTTGTCCTAGCTCTTATTACATTCCTTGCTGTTAGTCAAATGCAAATCTTCTAAAATGCCTTATTAACCTCCATGTCATTGGTGGCATGAAAGTGCTCTCTATTTTTCTGTGGATGCCACAGAGTGAACAGTGATCCAGAATCAGATGCCAATCCTTAGACTTAGACCATCCATTTCTAATTAGAAAATCAGAGTAGAGGTGTTGAGAGACCCCCTTGGTCCAACCCTTTCCATTTCAAGTCAACTGATAGGCAAATAGACATATCAGATTGCACTGATTGAGCAATCCTGATGGTGACTGAGGGGGCTAAAGACCGAGAAGTGAGATTTTTGTACCATAGCAGTTTTCTTTTATGGCTTAATCCAGTCTCCTAGTCCCTAAGGCAACGAAAAAGATTCACATTCTTACTTTCAGGAAGGGTGGATTAGGAAAATTCTATTGATTGCCATTTTTTCCATACCTTCAAATTTTATGAGCACCCAAATCTGTAACAGTACTAGCAAAACATCTTTGAACAGGGTAATCCCATGCCAGATGTGTCCAAAAAGAACAGCAAAGCAAACAGAGCATTGCCAAGAGTGAACTAACCCCTTGGACTGCTATCTAGGAATCAAGGAACCTAGCTTTAGATGTGCTGTGTTAGCTTTTGAATCACAGGTGGTCAATATGGAATTGGTCTAAACAATAGGTGGTTAATCTGTATTATTTAGACTATTCATGTGTCTAATTTTATATTTTTTTATACTTCTTTTAAACAGTTATTTGTTTTATAATCTCAATGTGAATTGTGAACCATGCAAGTTGTTGCATATATGTCCACATGGTATATGTACTCTGTGTCTTGACCACCTGGACAGAACAATAACTGCTTTATGAAAATTTGGTTCAAGATACATAAGTCAACCAAGTACAAAACAACATAGAAACCATAGTCTCTAATCACAAAAACTTTAAGGACACAAGTTAAAGTTGGAATTATCTTTATGATCATAATATCTTAGTCAAGAAAAATGTTACAAGTTAAAGTTCTCTTTCAATAAGGAAAAATCACTTTAAAGTGTTAAGAGTTTCTTTTAATTCTTTTCTCAGTAATTATTATCAATAGCCAAACCATTCTAGTTCTTTGCATTATTGTTCGTCACAAATGTTCAATAATTGTAATTTTTGTATGGCATTCTGTTTTCATGTGTCGGTGCATAATCTTCTAGTGTATCCATATCCCTAGGTACAAGAAACTTTTTCACAAGGATGTTACAGGCCCTTGAAGATGCTTCAATAGTGAGCGTTGGTCAGAACCTTGATATTATTAAGAAGTTTGAGCTGTCTTTGCCTCCTGCTGCCGATAATGGACAACTGAGAACTCAAATGCCTAGTGAGATAAATCATTCAATGTCTTCTAAACCACTTATTGATTCTGAAGACCGAGAAGTTAGTGATGATGATGATGATCGCAACCATAAACATCGTAGGAGGGAGGCACATCCTAATATGTCTGATAATGATGTTCAAGAACTATCTATGCGGCAGACTAATAGAAAAAGAAACAAGCCTTTTGAGAGTAGGAAAATGTTCCATGACAATATTAACAACATCAATATGGAGAGAGATGCTTCCTCAAAGTTTGAGAAGCGACGACCTATCTTCACACCAGGAATGCGGGTTTCCTCTGATTTTAGTTCACGGGCTAGGACAAATCAAACATACACTGGTCCCTGCTTTGATAAATCCACATCTACAGGACGCCCTCCAGTAGGAAGAGGAAGAGGGAGGAGCACTATTTCCCGGAGCCTACAAGATTCCAGATTTAACCCCTTTGACACACATGATTTTGCATCACAGGTTGTTTCACAAGGACTGCCTACGCACCCTAGCCTTTTTGTTGGTACAGGTATACCCGCTGCTGCAAGTTCACAAAATGCATGTTGGGGTACATATGGGTTTGTTCCTGGGATGAACAGTAGAATTTTGGATCCACTCCAACCACTTGGTCTTCAAGGGGCTCTTCAGTCCACAATCACACCATTATTCAATATGGGCATGCCTCGTCTGCGTTGCAGAGACTTTGATGAACAGGGATTTTGCCTGAGAGGGGATATGTGTCCAATGGAGCATGGTGTAAATCGGATTGTTGTTGAAGATGTGCAGGTAAGTTATTATCTGAATTTCTTTTGCACATCATCTGCCACATTGAAATTTTACTATTTGGTAAAAAGTGGGTGCCATCTTAACATTCATTGTCTGATCACTTTTGTATGGACCTGGCTGCTTGTTTTTAGTTGCAAGAAATATTGATTCTGAGACACTTCTGCTAATACGTAATTTATGATACAATTCATTTTTTTCCTTCCAGTCATAACTATCTTCTGTAATGATTTGCAGAGTCTTTCTCAGTTCAATCTTCCTGTCTCGGATCCAAATTCACATGCTCTGGGAATTCAAGCTGGGCCAGGATCGTTGCCTTCTGTTAGGGCACCTTCAGGCCTCGTCACAGGCGGCAACTTGATACCTGCAAAAGATGGGAAAACCATCTTGTCTGATGATCCATTAAAGCTGAGTGGAGTTTCATCTGCTTGTGGTGCAGCTGAAGCAGATGTATATGATCCTGATCAGCCTTTATGGAACAACGAGTGTCCAGAAACATCTGGCACAGGCTTTCCTTTACTGAGCAATGATGAACCTTTATGGAATGCAGACTCTTCTTCTCAGCAGAGTCTCACATTATCTAATGGCTTTAAAAGTGATCAGGCAAGCAGAGTCTTCATGGAAAATATTGGTTCACAGAGTACTAATTCATCTATTTGGGGCCGGATTGGCCGTGGTAGTAGGTCAGAGATGGGTATAAAGACTAGTAGCAATGTGGCTTCTATAAGTCATCTGTCGGATGCAACGAAAGAAGATAATGAGAAATCTATGGTTAATACTTCTGTCATTCCAGAAAAACGTATTCCTGCTGAGGACATGGGTTACAAAACAACAGAGTTGCAGCCTCTTTCAAGATTGCATGTGGACTCTGGTCGTAACAGTGGTAGAATGTCTCAAAAAGCTTCACGGACTCTCTATGTACATGGTATTCCTCAAAAGAACAACACAAGGGAGGCTCTTCTTTCACACTTCCAGAAGTTTGGTGAAGTTGTTGATATCTATATTCCACTGAATAGTGAAAAAGCTTTTGTTCAATTTTCTAAAAGGGAAGAGGCTGAAGCTGCCCTTGAAGCACCTGATGCTGTAATGGGTAACCGTTTTATAAAACTATGGTGGGCCAACCGTGATAGAGTTTATGATGTTCGAAAAAATAATGTTTGCACTAAGTTGCCTCCATCATCTTCCAAGGGGGGATCTTCTTTTCCATCTTGTCCATCTGGACATGACAAAGAGAAAGAAGATCTGAACTCTCCAGTTCCAACTGGAAGAAAAACACCTGCTTCTGAACTGTTGGTGGCAGTCCCAGGTCTGAAAATTTCATCTCCACATTCTCTAAAAATAGCTTCTCCAGTGCCAAAGAAACTAGAGGGATTGGAGCTCTTGAAAGAGGAACTTCGCAAAAAGCAGGAAATTTTGGCCCAAAAGCGCGATGAATTCCGTCGCCAATTAGACAAATTTGAGAAACAAGTAATATTTTCTTAGCTCCTGATAAACATATCTATTAGTAGTCTTGGCAAATGTGACAGATATTTACTAAATGTTACTTTAGCAGTAGAACCTTGTATTACTGTGAGAATGTTGTGGTGGTCTGCCCATGAATATCTTTTATTTATTCTGGAAGAATTCTGTTTTTTCTTTTTTGTGGCAAAAAAATATTTTCTTTTTGCTTCTTTTACAGGGAGGCTGGTGGGTGTGGATTACTTATCTAAAGTATAATAGAGGGACCCTGAAACATTTAAATATTTCTTTTTACATGATTTATTTTTTTTTATAAAATCATTTCCATTAAAATTAGACAAGTTGACTTCTCTATTGTTATAGTAATCATTGGGATTATATTCCTTCATATAGGATACAAAACCTTTGAAATCTCTGTGCAGGCTATTACAGTTAAGAAGGGTGAAGTAGCCTCTGGACAAACATCTAAAAAGCTTAAAGTGGATATTGGCAATGAAGCAGCAAAAGCTGGAACACCCAGAGCACCAATTACTCCTGCAGGCGGACGACAAGAAGTTGAGAATACAGGACAAACTAGAAAGTCCAAGGAGGTTCTTGTTTCACCTACTACGATAGCAAATGCAGCAAATTTTCAGAATTCCAACACAGAAGAGACAAGTCATCTGACTAATCCAGATAATCAGTCCACTTCATTTAGAGTTCTTCCTCCTCTGCCAGCTGATTTCACAGATGTAATTCTCTTCTCAGACATTTAAATATTCACTATGCACACCAACAAACAAATTTTTTATATAGATATGTATATCCCTGCACAGCTACACACACACACGACATGATTGTATTTTACATTAGAAGTATTATTTTAACAATAAATAATTATTTTGGATTTCTATTTTATTATGTGTCCTCGTCTCTGTTTGATAAGTTCCAAGGACCATATTGTGAATTATGAATATAAATCATAAGATTTTCTTGTTGAAAGGAGTGATGAATAGTAAAAGATAGTACAAAACTTGGATCATTCTGACAGCTTAGAAATTGTTTGGATTTGATATGAACCATTAATGTACATTATGACTGCATCATCATTCCTTGTACTTTCAAGATTCACATGACACATACCATGTGGTGTATGGGCATGGTTTGTATTTCTGGACAGTATGTCTGACCATGACAATTGACATGCCTAGGTTGACAGTGCCAATCTGCATGGTAATGACAAATTGAATCCTTGACTTCTAATCTTTCTCGATGAGGGGTACAATTAACCAAGTAATATATGACAGGTGACTATTTGTCCAAGTACCTATTTCAATATTTTAAGGTCTTCTAACCAACCAGAAACTAAAATCAAGTATGAAATACGACATGCCCTAGTTTTGATAAATTCAATATGACACAACCTGATCATCAATTGATTCAATCTAACTTCCAATTGAATCGCATTTTACCTATTTCACTGCTAGACTGCATCAGAAAGTTAGAAAAGCTTTCTAATGCCAGTTGTCTGTTTCCCATTCTGAATTTAACATCTATTTTTTATGTTTGTAGGTTGCTGTTCTGCAGGATCATTTCTCAGTATTTGGTGATCTTACTTCAGTAGTACTAGAAGAGCCAGAAGAAAGAAGTGAGAATGATGCAGTGAAGACACCTGAAAATTGTTGTGCTCGTGTAACTTTTATCTCATGTGATAATGCAAAGAGAGCTTATGTTGGTGGTAAATGTTGGCAAGGGCATAATCTGCACCTTATGTGGCTGAGTGACTCTGGTAACTCTAACAGAGCTTGTGGCAGTCAAGAAATTATGGGATTCCTGGGTGGTTCAAGTGCTTACATCCGAGATGACCCAATGACATCTGTAATATCGTCACCAGTTGAAGAAAGTTCAGCAGATGTTGCTATTTCTGGGGTAACTGCTGTTATGGACGTCTCATCTTCTAGGGGCTTGGAGGATGTACATTGTGATGACAATGGTGTGCTCATGGTTCCCTTAAGGACATCCCATCCTAATCCCAATACATTGTCATGCGAGGATCACCCTGGGCTTGATGTTCCAGTTGTCAAAGACAAAATGGGTGTTGATCTTGCACAGTGAGGTATGCTGATTTATGCAACGTATTAATCTTTAAAGTAATTCAATCTGCTTCTTGTTTTTTTTTTTTTTGTTAAAAGTTTCTATTTGCAACTTCTGATATATTGTTTAAGTTGTCTAAAGTTTTCTTCATAGGTATGGAATATGAAATTTTGTGGAAAAATTAAAGAGAACGAGTTTGAAAATTCCTTGAGCAAAATTATGAAAATTAAAGTTAACAAATGATTTTGACATTTGCTAGAGGAAGTATTGTAGAATCTGAAGCTAAATAAAACATGCTGGACCAAAGTGGCCTTAAGAGTGCTGAGGTCCCTCTGCAATTACACACACATATACATATAGAGAATCAAATGCAAAGAGGCCATAGTTTAAGTTGGTCTGCTAACATCTGCAATTATTTTTTAAGATGTAGAACTTGCTCTTTGTTTTCCTATCTAGCCTAAGGCCCTAAACCAACAGATTAAGGCCATGGTTGGTTTGGCAACAAAGAATAATGGAATAGGATTAGTTATTCCAATTGAATAAACTATTCCAACAAATTATGCTCAATTTTGTTTGGCTATATTTCCTTATTTTTAGTAGTCATTAGCAGAATAATAAATTTACTATTTCATTATAACTGTTAACAGAAGTAGATATTTCAATCATAAGTATGCAAATTTCATATTTGCCCTGCTTAGTCAGTAATTAACATATAAGTTTATTATAAAATCTAGTTGCTATCAATATGCTCAGAAGGAAATGGTCTATAGTTGTATATTTAATTGATTTGTAAGTTATATTTAGTCTTCTTTTATAAATTATGTTATAGTTATTAACTGTGGTTCATATAGCTTTAACAAAATTCGTTATAAATAAATAGATAAGTAAATAAACTATTTCATTATTAAAATTAACATGAAGTGATATATCAATCTTAAAGATGCAAATCTCATAGTTGCGTTGGATGTTCTTAGTAGTAATTAACAAATAAGTTGATTGTAAAATCTAGTTGCAATCAACATGTTCAGAATAAAATGATCTGTAACTATATTTTCTATTTATTTATAAATTATAATATAGTTGCTTTGGCAACCTTGGTTAATACAACTTAAAACAAATTTGTTAGTACATGCTAAAAAACAATTTTAACTAACAAATACTATTCAAGTAACTCTTTACTGGGCATAACTCTAATGACAACAATCATTGAGGTTCTAATTAACAACAGTGCTAGTCAAGCACCACAACCTCCTTGTGGAGCATTCTGATGCTTGCTGCATACTCTGGATGTGAGCATCAGCGCCTGCATCAGGATGAATTGTGAAGGAGAAGCTGAGGTAGAAACTTGGAGTGAGGGGTTACCATAAAGAGCAAATGGTGGTTGCCTTGAATGCACCGCAATGCTTGGCTGCAGACTTTGATTACTCTTGGATGCGTTCTATGACCTAAATCTACATTAATAACAAGACATGCTAATGATGCTTCTGTCCATGTATTGTGTGGCCATGCTTGATGGACATACTAAATAGAATGGGCAAACAAAACAGAAAAAGATGAGGTAAATGGGGAAAATAATGAAAAGGGAAAAGGAAGGTGAAAGTCGAATGACTTTTAAGCAAAAAATTGGAGTAGCCTTACTCCACTTGCTCCTCGGAATAGTTAATCCTGAAATAAGATGGTTTGTCCTCCCTCTTATCCTCAAATTGTTTTATCTGTTTGGCGGGGTTAAGGCTTATGTCTTGGGCCTTATTCTATCCTTACCCAACCAACTGGAGCCTAAAAGAAGTTTGCAGTTCTATTTAGCTTAGTCAATTTTGAATTCAACAATGTTCATTCTTCTCAATTATAGCCTCATTAAGTGGTAATGAGAACCACTATTTGTTTATTTGTAATATATTATGCAAGTAATACTTGGTCCTCTTAGATTTTAGTGGTCATTTGGTAATCATCATCCCAAATGCTTTAGCTGTTTAGCAGCCATAATTTGCTTCACTCCTCAGGTGATTATGCAGCACCTACTTTTAGAAATTTGGGTGTGTTTTTCTTTTCTTTCTAATGGTATTGTCCTACCTATATGGAATTACATGAGTTGGGGCTAATGGGATCCACTACTTTCCAATAGAATAATCAAGGCATCACATGTTAAGAAATTCCTAGTAACAAGATATCTCTGGCACTTAAATAAATCAATATATTTTATTGACTATAGAGTAATTAGTCATTTGCTTTTTAATTAAATTTTCACCTATGGTTATCGAGTAGTACAACACAAAAGGGATTATTCTCTTCTTATTTAAGGTATTTAGGTCCTATCTAATTAGATATTTGCACTGCATTACTTAAGGTCATGTTTAGCATATTGACTGCAGTAATATAAGGAAAATATACGAAGTACGCCAATAGCTACTACATAATTTGGTGCTTTCATTAACTAGATCAAGCATGTACAGTATGTTAAAGCATTATTATGATACCCTTGATCAAATCCTAAGGTCCAAATCTTATCAAATATTTGATTCGTTGTTTGTGACAGTAAATGTCTGCTGTCCTTTTTCTTTGAGCACAGTAAGAAGACTGAGACACTGATTCTCTGGGTATTTAATGCCTTTTTCACTATCTCTAACAAAACTTTACTAGCCCATCACCAAAAGGCACCAGCTCCAGGTGATGAAATTCTAGCAACTTAGGAGACCAAGACAAGTGATTCCCCAGGGATCTAGTGTCTTTATAACTATATGTAATATAATATTTCTTGCACGTCCTTTGATAGGCACCAGCTTCCAGTGGTGAAATTCTTGTACCTCTATGTGATGGGACTCAGTCTAGAATCATTGAGCACAGTACTTGCATTTTGGTCCAATAGTTTTAATGAAATATTCTTATGCTGATAATGTGGCTTTTTATGGTAGCTTTCAATCTGTAAGTTTGATTCCAATAAGTGAATTCCTAGTTTCTGTTCCAATCTCAATTGGCACAAATGGTTTTAGTAAAGCCCTGAAGTATCAAGATCAATGTGATCAAGTTACAGCAATATGTATCTATAAATGATAAATGATTAAAGAAGTTAAGAAAGGAATTTTTAAACACAACCTGTATGCAGTTAGAATAAGTTATAACTAGATGCAAGACATCATAAATAAGTATAAAGCAGGAATATATCATTTTACAAGCTTCAGGTAGGAACTAATTTGTTACTATCAGATTGCTATTTAGTCCTAACAGATATTCATCTAGACCTTAGCTCTTTCCACAGGAATGTAACAAAAGAGATTTGAGACTAAGAAAGAACAAGTTACAAAGAGAAGAGATGAGAAGAGGAAGAGGGAGAGAGCTAGAGGAATACTCGCTGTAATTTTCTCCTGCTACACCTGTGCCAGAACTGCGATTTCTTATTTTAGTAGAGAGTGTGAAAGAGGGATAAGACTCCTGCACCGCCCCTTTCATTCTGCCTGTGAAATGATAAGGGCAGGGGAAGGGAGATGTGAGGGAAAGGTTTGGGAGACAGCAAAGATGAGACATGCCACTGCCCATGAGACTGGAATTTGAAGGTCTAGGCTTCTGTTGTTATTATGAAGCTATCACCGATACCCAATGGTTTTAGTATATATGCAAAGTAATGTAGCTAATGGTTAGTCCTGATTCTGATTATTACTAGATCAGATTGGGGCCAATCCATATCAAATGCAGTTAACTGCTGGGTAACTGGATGGGATTGAAATTTGGGCTGCCAGGTTAAAAATTTGATCCAAAAAAATGTAGTCCATCCAAGTTTTTATCAGATTTCTTTGGCTCAACATTTGGTCAATTGGTAGACCTAATCCAATCCTAGTTTTTCCCTTGTGTCATTCATTCTCCAATAAAAGACATGTTATATGCAGAAAGAATGAAAAGCTAAATGAGGAGCATCACATCGGTCACTTGTATCTCAAGAAACTACATTTGTGGCAATTTTTTTTTTATCTATTGCTGGGATGTGCCTCTCAAAGCTCCATGCTTGAAATACATTTCTACAAATCTATTTTGCTCATTGTTAAACTTTTTCCTTGAAAGGGAATAAGGCTCTGAAATATAACAGAACCTATTTCGGATTTCAGTTTACTACCTTGACAGGTCCAAATAATCATATTGGGTATTCATTTAGCAATTTCATCTTTTGGTTGCTGTACATCATGCACCTTTGGTTGTAGTCATTTGGCAGAAGATTTGGAACAGCACAAAAAATATAAATGAGTATCTTTGGGTTGTTGGAACTTGGAATCATTATTTTGATTTTCACTAGTTTGGTTTATCACTGCTGTTTGTAGCTGTACAACATTTTTTACGTGATTTTTCTATCACCAAATAATTCATTACTCAGTAGCTACTTTTTCCATTGTGCACAGGTCGTCCTCTGTATTATCTTTTGTTTTCATTGAGGCTTCCGCATACAAAATTGCCGCATGCACCCTGCATGTCTGGCACCAAACTTATGTTTTTTCATCGACAATAGAGAAGAATATTTGGATCAAAGGAGCACATTTTGTTAGTTGTGGGAGCAGGTTTAACTATGGAATTCCTTTATGAGGAAAAGCCAAATTAAGGCAAATTTGAGCTGGTGGCACCTGTATTGCTTTCCTCTGTATCTTTTGCAAATCTGATTTTCTTTTGATTACTTTTGAGTAGCAGCAAATGTGATTAATATTAATACAAATGTTACTTTGTTCTTGATTACACTTACCATAGAACATTGTAGCTGTATCAGGATGGCTAGAGAGCTGACGTGCAGTTTATCTTTACTAGTAATAAGTTTATCTTTGATATCATCAATTACCTTATTTTCTTTTCATGCACCATGGTTTCTTTTTGACTGAATGTCTTCTTGTTGGCTTCACTAGCGACTTTTTTATAGCGCATAATCTTCGGTTTTGCTCCACTTGATTGTGATTGCACTTGAACATGAAAGAGAAGGAAAGGATTTGAATGCCATCCAAGCAGCATTGATGATTTGCAGTTTTGGTCAATTATTCTACAACTGGACATTTATATTCTCTTAATGGAGTTACAAGGGAGAAAAAAAAAGAAACAGAGAACATAAGAAAAGGTTTGTCATGATCTTTGTTTGATAGAAGAAAACAATGGAGGAAAAAATGGTTGACATAAAGAAAAAAGAATCATAATGGAATTGATTGAAAAACAGCTGGTATGGATAAAAAAGATGAAAAAAAAAAGATTGATTACATTCGATGATGGTGGGAAAAAAGTATAGATGCTGAAAGAAAACAGGAGAGACAAAAAAAAAAAAAAGGAAAATAGATTGAAGTTTCGTAATTCAAAAGTTTACATGCAAGTGTTTGATATGCTTACTACTATTCTGTTCAGGCATTTTAATTTAGTAATTATTTTCACAACCATTTTGGTGCTTCGTAAATGTGGAAGTCTGGCGTTTTTGATTGAAAGGTTCTGCTTTCTGTTTGTTTCTTCTTTGAGAGGCCAAATAACCTCTCTATTTTGCACATCTATTCATGCCTGTGTGGTGATGTGATTGGATATTGCTCAAGTTGGTCTTTCAGTTAATTTTGGAATAGAGGTTCTTTTGTTTTTGATGATTCCTCAGATTGACTCGGTTAATTCCCAAGTCATGCTTACTATGTATGCTTGATGGTGCATTCAAAAGGTACTTTTTCTTCTGAAATGCTGCCAGATCATGACATGATTACCGTAATTGTATGTTTGATTATCTTCTCTGTTAGCTATTCTTTTACATTCCATCGATGCATTCATATGTTGTATGTAGTCTTTTCCTCCCTACTCTGATTGGATCTTGATTTATGTCAACTGTTTGTTTAAACTGTGCTCTTTAAATCATTTCAGCAATATTGCTAAATTTATCTAAAGATCTATTGGTCATGGAGGCATATACAAATATAAAGCGTGTGTGTGTGTGTGTGTGTGTCTCTTGATAACAGAGGTCTGTATGAGACACATTAGAATATTGCAGTTCTGATCACTGGTAGCTTACACAATGATGTTGCTGTTTTATGAATAAAGATTGGACAAATATAAAATCCAAAACATGTTGGATTAGTTGTGCAAATTCATTGAGTTAATGGATCAGAGTTAAGATTAGGTCAAAACAAATGGTATCTCAGATATCATATGAATAGGAAGAAGTATATCACGATCTGGAGTTAATTATTAGCTTAGATGTTTAGATACTATGCTTGTTATTGTAACATTCCAAACTTAGTTTCATGTGGAAGGATAGTTAAATTAGTTTATAGGACTAGAGGTATTATTAATTTAGACTTGGATTCCTAGACGCCAATCAAAAGCTAAGCTTGCAGGATTTTAACGCAACGAACGACTTGAATTATACACGCTATGAGATGGGTTCCACCGTGAATGACGAAATGATACTGTCATGTAGAGAGAGAAGGAACATGATGGGCTACGGTGGTTGACATATGTCTACACCGACAAGGAGACCGGAGGAAAGAAAGCCTCAGTGCGCACAGAAATCACCAACAACAAAGCCTCACTGTTTTATTTCTTTGTTACATCATATTAATTTCAAATCCATCTCTAGTTTTATCTCTCACACAAATATTTTCCAATACAAAGCAATATATTAGAGTCTTACCAAAGCCATGAGACAAGGCTTAAAATATTTTGGCATAAATCGCATGCAAAAGAAAAATAAGCCTTTTTTTCAGGTCTCCTACACCAAATGAGAAAAGGCACGACTCACAAGTGCACATGTTTGACAAAATTTAAGAAAAAATATAGTTGGAGCGCTTATCAAATTTCAGGTCCTGGTTTGTTCTGATCACCGAGGAAATAGTCAACACCACCAAGTACAGGAGACAAGCTTCTGCAATCTACCAGTTCGATGACATGAAAAAGGTTTTTTCTCTGGGACTTCATTTTCCAAGAGGTACAAGAAGAAAAAAGTTATGCTAAAAGAGTATCCTCAAAAGGCTAAAAGGATAGGGATTTACAAAAGATGGGCTTTCACTATCATGGATTCATCACGCTATTATATACAACATTGGATCCCTTTGGTAGAGCTTTAAATCTCCTTCCCTTCTTGGTTGGCATTCAGGTTCTCCTGTAAAAGTCCATAAAACCAATGTAAGAAACAAGAGTGCTATTGGTAATCCTTTTCCTTGTAGTAATTTAAACCATAGTCATTATAAACACATCTTGGAGCATATGGTTCTAATTTGGAGTAAGTAAATAAGATATGCTGACCACTTTTGAACAACAAAGTCAAAGATCATATGTGAAATTTATGGACAGTTCAAAAGCACTCCTTATAACTCCTCATTCCATTCAATCAACACTTGTGGATATGAGATGACATTGCGGTGCAAATTAGCAGCATACCTTGCTCAAACTCGAGGATGTGATGCTATCATCCTCTTGGTGCAAATCATTTTCTTTTTTTCTCATCAGTCTTCCCTGCAGCAATCCAGAATATTATATGATTGCAACTTGCATAGTGTAAAGTATGCTTCGAAACTACTTTTTGAAATTTAAGAAGCCAAATCTCTAAGAGAAGAAGATGTGTATCACTTTGGATATCATTGCAAATGTCACTAATTTGGATCACTTCACAAATATTTTGAAGCAAAAAATTATCACAAGTCAGAATGCTAGATTTTGCCAAAGATTGCTAGGTATGTGTGTATGGATTGGTGACAACACAATATGCAGTGATGCTTGTTTAAAGCAGAACAACATGTAGGTAACTAATACATCGTAATGTAGTGTGTAGATGTCATAAATTCCTAACAAACATATTCATGTAATGTTTTATAGAACTATAATTATTACAATCATGAAAAACACACCCCAATACTCATTGAGGTTCCAATAATGACAGTCATTTTAGCAGCTACCCAGATGAAAAGAAAGCCTTGTGCAATTTATTAGATTAATCTTGTCCTAAATTAAACGACGGTCTTATCCTAAACATTGACAAGGACAAATGATCTTTAGAACAGAACAATAGTTATTATAGAATGTCCAAGAAGATGAAAAGGTACAGCAAGAAAGCTCTTACATCAAAATAGATACTAAAAGATCCAATTTACATGAATATGAAAACAGATAAGAACAGATAAGCACTTCCTTTTCTTTTGCAAACAATTGTCATTCGATTTTTTTTTCTACAAACACGAAACTGCAATAAAGAACAACGCATTTCTTATAAAGGTTCATAACAAAGATCCCCTTTCAGGTCAGAAACTAAGGCAAACAATCAGCAGAACATCAATTCCATTTTCTTCATCTAAAAAAAATGTACTTTTGCGGCATTTATCTAAATGATCGACCAAGCCAAGTAGTGGAATTTATCAGACCTCTTCTCCATCTTGGACTACATAGCATTCACGGAATGTAGAACAAGAAGCAACAAGGACAGGAACATAGAGAAGGTGATACCTTGGTCTTTCCCGTGACCTGAGGCATCAGCGGAGTCGTTGTTCACCCATGGCCCCTCGGTGTAAAACCTAAAGCTCGGCGATCCCGGAAACTCTTCTTCTTCATCCGCCTTCCCACCTTTGCCTTCGTCTTTCAACCCTGGCCCTGATCCTGCCTTCTTCTTCTTCTTCTTCCCCTCGTACTCCTGGACCTGCTTCGGCGCTCGATTGGGCGCACCAGACGCTGCATGAGCAGAGGTGGATTTCCGGGCCTGCTGTGTCGTGTTATGGTCGTCCCCGGCCTCGGAGCACTCCGAGGGGACGAGGTTGGCGGTGGACACGAAGCTGCCCTTGAAGACCCGCCCATCCATCGGCCGCCGCTGGTCCTGGACCCGGCGGAGGCTGGAGCGGGTCTCCCCGTCGGCTTCGAGCTGGGAATAGCTGCAGCCCATCGAGGAGAGAGAGAGTGTGTGCGCGCGGGGGAGAGAGGCAGACGGAGGATTGGATCGCGTGGAAGCGAAGGCGATCGAAGGTGGGAGAGTCGACGAAGAAGGATTCAGCATTAGGGTTGTCAGAGATGGGATATGAGCAGAAGAGAGGGAGAAGGGGCGGAGGAGAGAGGATTGCGGAGGGGACGATAAAGATCGGATTTTTCGGTGAGGTCGAAGACGAGCAGGGAAAGGGCGATCGAGAGATGGCGGGAAAACGGTGCAAATTGCATATATATATATATATATATATATATATATATATTGTTAGTACTTTTGTAGAGCTTAGAAAGCTTTGAAGCACAATTATTTTTTTTTCCTATAAATCCATGTGTAGGCAAAGGTTCGACTATTTATGATATTCTTGGATATAAATCATCTCAAGTTATAACTAAATAAATCGGATTGACTCCATCCATTTCTTCATAAATTTGGATAAACGATCTTTGTAGAGTGGATAAATGGATCCTCGTCAAGATTAAATTGTAACTATGGAAACAAAACTGTGATTTTGTTTTCCTCTTAATTTTTCTTTTTCTGATAAGTATTAGAGTATCACTTGACGTAGTATATACTCATCTAATAATAGTGGTAGATCAAACAATGAATAAATGATAGGTGTATACAATGCCAAAGTTAGAAGAACTCTCATGCTGTGAAAAAGGTCTCTGGATATATACTATTATACTACTCGAAAGGAGATTTTGGTTTGGTTACACATACATACATGTTGGTATTAATTCAATTGGTTTTTTTGTCCAACCATGTAACTCTGTTTGAATGCTTAACTTTCTTAATATTATTTTGTTGTGATTCAATGCTTTTTTGTTGGTCTTCAATTTCTATTTTGGCAATAAAGAACTGAAGAAAATTTAGTCTTCAATTCCAACTTCCAAAATCCACGCTGCCCTTTCAATAGTCAAATTACTACCGATCATTCAACTCTCGATTACATACATGATGTCTTGTCTTTCTTGTTCTGCTAAAATTCCCTAATCAGGTGGTGGTTGAAGCTTAAAGAAACCAGCAAAGAAGAAGAAGAACAAGTGATAGTGTGCGCAGCTCGTGAATGACTAATATTCTTTTACATTGAAATCATTATAATTAATAGCAAAATTATGACATCGATTTTCGCCGCTCAAAGGAATAAAAGTAGGATAATATCATAAAAAGAGATTAACACGAAAACGTCCCAAAAGGTGTCCCAACACAGTAAGAATGTTTAACTAATGAGAAGATAATATGGTGGTGAGTAGTGGAGGTGGATGTTTGTCTTCTACGTGGGGTTGGTGGTGGACTGGATGAGATGCGGAGAGGGAGATGGATTTCGCTGTTTGCTTTGGGCATGTGGTTTTTGCCATCCAACAAGTGACGGTGGGGAGAAAGCAATAAATTATTTATAATTTAATTATAATATAAATTTTAATATTTATAATATCAAAATCATATATTTGGCCCATGCAGGTTTCGAACCTGCGACCTTCGCGTTATTAGCACGACGCTCTAACCAACTGAGCTAATAGGCCAATTAATTTTATATAACAGAAATATTATATATATATAATAAATTGTTTTGGAAAACAGTTCTTGCATTTCTCGTGTCTTGTGCTACATATCCATGCTGCATGCCGAGCCGAGTAGCGCACACTATCACCCTACGCCTTCTCTTCTTCTTCTTCTTCTTCTTCTATTTCTTTCTCTTCTTATTCGTCTTCTTCTTCTTTTTTATTTTTTTTATATATAAATTATTCCTCTCGTGACACCGAAAGGAATGATGATCATTTATCGATACTCAATAGTACTTATAAAGTTAGCTATCACTCTCGATGATCATTATGTTATATCTGAAACTTTTAAGTCTATAAGTTAGGTATCAAAGAGTGAAGTACTTATACATGGCATCCTTGATGTCTCACGTCTAAATATCATATACATCATTGGGACGACAGAATCTTTATCTGATAATGAGGTATTATCAATCATTCATCATTCCGTGAGCGGATCAATCAGTGAACTCATTCTTTAATAAGCGTCTGCATTATATATTTAATATCCCTACACAAGCAACTATAAAACTAGTCGTCTTTATCATATAGACGAGCATACAATACAATAGTTTATCCAATTATATCAATGTCCTTTCGAGTAACCTATGATCGAGATTATTTAGAGTATATGTTTAAAGATAAATCGATCTCATTATTGTGATCTCATGATGATCTTATTCTCATTGCATAGATTCATGGACGTAACAATATATGCAATCATACAAGATAAAATGATAAAAATACTAAATAAATAATAAGAAAAAAAAGTGTGTATCATATCACACGTGCCATCACACACGTAATTATCTTGTAGGGTATATATATATATATATATATATATATATATATATAATTAGAAATTTGGACATTCAAGTTACGAGTACAAATTGAACGTTCTTGTGACATCACACTAATTTGAACATTAGACATTATAATATATATTCATGATCACCGATCCATAAACATCATAATATATATTCATGCAACAAACAATATAAAGTAATAAAATATCAAATAATATAATAAACATAAAAAATATATATCAAGTCACACATATCATCACTCACATAATTGGTTTACAGGACACTTATGACTAGTAGGTAGGCCAGGCACCGACCTCCTCTCCAACAAAGGTGAGTAGAATGGTTTCAAGATCCTAAATCAGTGGATTAAAAGAGGAATTCAACAACACTACTTTAAATTATTTGTTTGCATGCGATCGTGTTGCTATCAGATTTGACAAAACAAAACAAGAGAAGAGGAAAAGATATATGAAGTCATTTAGTTGAGAGCATATTCTTTCACTAAAATCTTCTTAAACATGGATAGGGAAGAAAACTTCAAATTTTCTTTGTTCAGAGGACTCCAGGGGACAAGAGGAAACACAAATAGGAAAGATGATGTTGATCACAAAGCCACACTTACAAGGAACTTATGGCAAGCATGCAAGTTATTAATTATGTGAGTCAAAGGCAGGTTTGAGATCCCTACATGCCCTTGTCAAGCTTTTTTGTTGAGCAGTTTATGTTTTGTTTGCCTCCGTGCTCTTATCTGTGCCATCTTTATGTAACATACCTATGTCATATCTCCATCATATGACTTCAAAATACTGATATGATATTTGTTTTATTTCTAGAGATAATAAAAGAAATTTTGTGTTTATTCTCAATAAAAAATACCAACAGTTACAACACAGCCACAATAACAATCAAGTTAGGATATCATGTCACTGATGTTGCAGATCAGCTTTTACCATGTTCTTAACACACATCTCTCTTCATGAAGTCAGATCTATAGTGCCAATGAAACTTCCATCATTTTGCCAAGAGAAGGCCATTGCACTCCACCAAGAAAAGTAGTTTTCTACTTTAGACATCTAAAGTCCCATCATTTCTTTATAGAAAGATCAATTTGCAATCGATTAGTGGTCTCAGCTCCATATTGATCATTTGCTAACTTTGGTTGTACCAAGAGATGCTATTGGCAAATGTTTTGTGCTTTCTGCAATAACTTTAGCATCAGTCTCCCATGTGCCTCCACCTTCTGCAAGCTTGGAACTATGTTATTTATTCCTCAGTGCCCTCACACATACCAAATATTCATTGATACCTTTCATGGAACAGTTGCAGGTTTTACTGTGTTACCATTTTTGACAGACATTTTGTGGCAGAATTTGTATGGTCTGCTTCTAAATTTGTACAACCGGTGACGAAGTTTTCTCTGGTTGCAAGATCCACTTACTTTCACAATGAAGCTGCCAACACAGTCTGCTACACTTGCAAGATCCAATTAGCTTTCACAATAAAGCTGCCAACACAGTCTGCTTCAGTTGCAAGATCTATTAGCTTTCACAATGAAGCTGCAACACAGTTTGCTTCAGAATGCAAGTGCTGAACCCTGAACAGTTCACTATGGTGCAGAGTACATCTTCCAACAGCCATTTTGCTAGAAAAGCTGTCATCCATACATTCTAGAGTTTGTCCGGACCAGATAATTCTGAAAGTGAGAAAAAAGAATGCCACAGTTCTATAATAATTGGACGGCTTGTTATGATACAAAGTTCCACAATACAGTAATAAAATGTTTCTCTGTTCCTTGTAAAGCCATGTAACAATTTGTTACATGGCAGTCAGGGAGTCAATAACTTAATTCTGATAGTTTTGGGGATCTATGACTCTTTAAAAAAAAAGCAAACACCAAAATTTTCACCATCAGTTGAAGAACTTGAAAAGAGTGTAATGCAAGTCCCACAGCATGTATTACTGTAAACAGGAGCCATTTGTGGACTTGGTGTTATCAAAGTCATCATTTCAATTGATGATAATTCAAACCAGTAGGTCATCTGTCAGGTGCCATCCAAATGATTGTCCATTCTGTGTGCTGGCAAATCATCCAATGCCCTGATCCAAACTATTCCAAGATTTTTAATTAGTACAAATCACTGGAACAGAAAAAGGCTATTGCTAATGGTTTAGTAAGAGAGTAATATAACAAAACAACACAACTGAGTGCAAAGGCTTTCCCTGTTTTGGATCAAAGATAATGCGCAAATGAAGAAGAATGGCTGCAGGATTCAATTACATGCACATAGCTGCTATTCCGGAACTGAAGTCCATCCTTGAGGCACTCGATGGGTGTGTGCTGATTCTGTTAACCAGCAAGAGATGTGATGAATCCTCTGTTTCCAAACTCAAGCCTTTCTTCTATATTTAATTACACAGGTGAATAACCACTATCATGAAGTTCTTGATTGTTTCATAATTGACCACTTTTCAGAAAGACAGGTATGGCTTCATGTGACAAACATGGTTTGGTTTGCTCCATTTGACCAAGTCTGGAGTGCAGCTGAACAGCAACCACACATTAATCACGGGTCTAATTCTGATGTCAAAGCAAAATCTTGAGCAAAATATTCTTGGCCATGAAGGGGCCCAGATGCCTTTGACCAGCCTCTTAGCTCATGCCCCTTGTTCCTCCAGCTGGTGCCAGAGGCTGAAGGCACCTCTTTTAACAAACCAGATGGATTCTTGCCTCCTCTTTCTTGCTCAGCTTTTCTTCCTATCTTTTTGCAGCATCTTTTGTGCATGTATACAGCGATCGGTCTTTTGATAACACTAGCCACTCTATCAAAAGTTTAGAAAAAGAAAAAAGCATTCCACCGCTTCATTGTTCACATAGCTTTGATTGGGAAAGAAAAGTTGATCAACTGAGGCAGCATTGGACTAGATGAAACATATGTTTCATTAGGTGACAACATTGGTTCCTTCTGCTCCACAGAGCTCTCTTGCAATTAGGTTGGCAAAGGAACCACTTACAGGAGAGGGAGACTAGAATTCCTAGAGTCAATAGCTCAAAGTTTATTTGGATTTTGGCTTCCGAGAAAAAAAGGAGGCTCTAAATTTGGAACACTGACGCAGAGAATTTCTAGGACTCACTTCCTTGTGGAATTGAACTGCGAGAACTGGTTTCCTCCCCATTGCTGGATCCATCAGAGAGCTCGGTGATGCAGCTTGATTCGGACAAGGACGAAGAATGATTTTGATCTCTATCTCTCTGTCCCATGAAGTCAATGCCACTATTTGTAACTGGCAATTCGTCCCCTTCTTCAGTCTCAACATCCATCTTGGTAGCTCTTTTCTTCTTGAAAATGCGACAGAGTACCCAATCTCCGCTCTGCATGGAGTCAGAAAAGTTGTAGAATTTAGCAAAGATTATGCAGCTGGAATCTAGCATCGTACGGGGCAAACCCCTGAATGAGTTGATGATGAGTTTTGTGGCATGGTGGAACCAAAAAGCGCAAAAGGATCAGCAGTTAGCAGAAGAAAGCTCCATAACAACAGTTTTCTGGTTATGCTAGTTAGTATAGCTGTAATCAAATCTACAATGAAGCATTTAGGCCTTAGTTTCCGTTGGCAAGAAACAATAACTTCAGTATGTGGTGGAGTAGCAGATGATAGGAACAAGTATGGCATGATAGTTTCAACTGCATATGAATTGGCAAAAGCCGAAGGCCTAGGAATCAGGTTCACAAGAACATCCATATAAATCTTAGACTCAGGGAGATGAAAAAAAAATTGGGAGCTCACATGAGTGGAGTTATGTCTCTGGGCTGTAGACTCGGTGCCGGCAAGCCGGTACTCATGCATGACCCAATCAGTCTTGGTCCCGGTGGGAGGCTTCCCTCTATAGAAGACCAAAACCTTCTTCATTCCCACAACCTGGCTGCACCTTGGAGATGTGATCTGCCTGTCCTTCCTCGTGGCCTTCCAGTACCCGGACCTGGCCGCGCGGTTCGACCAGCTCCCGTTCCGGTACTTTGCCTCCCTCAGATTGAAGCAGTATCTCTCCTCCTCGCACCCACCTGAGCATTCCAACAAGAACACACCAATCATTCCCACTGAGGCATTACAACGAACAGGACGAACAACGAGAACTACACTGATCTCAGAGGACTCACCGGGTAAATCCCATGGATCGAGTTTTGCGAGGTTGATCTCGGGGATGATGGAGGCGGGCAAGGGGCAGCAGAAGACTTTCCTCCTGAGGTACTGAACCACAAGCTCTTCATCAGTGGGGTGGAACCTGAACCCAGGGGGGAGCCTCAGCACTCCATGCCTCAAGAAGCTTGGCTTGCTCTCCATGTGTGCGAACCGAGAAAGAAGACAATACGAACAACAGGGAGGGCGTCCCTTTTCCCCAAGCTCAAGATCACTCCCCAGCTAAAACAGCCCATGTTCCATGATCTCTGCAGCTGTGAGTCCGGAGAGCCACCACCAAGAAGAGGAGGAGGCAGAAGGGAGGGGGGGGGGTGTGGGTGGGTGAGCTGAGGTGAGGGAAGGGTAGGCCTTATAACAGAGGGTGTGGGCACAAGGCGACGACTCCTCTGTGACGTGAACCGGACTCAACTCTATGACGCAATATAAAACACGAAAACGGAAGAAGAAGGAGAGAACACTACATGTCTGGTGACAGTGATCGACATGTCCAACAACACATCCACTTGCGTCAGCTACACACAGGAAAAGAGGCTGAGAGGAATGCCGCGAGAAGGAACCGCACCAACACCTCCTGTAACCCATGGATTCTCTCTCTCTCTCTCTCTGTCTCTCTCTAATATATATATATATATATATATTGACGCAAATGAGAAGAAAATTCGAGTTGTTTTTGAAGACTTAATGTCGATTTATTGCAAAAAAAAAAAAGTTTTAAGTTAGAGGCTGTTAAATAAATAATAAAAAACTTGGACCATTACAACAAAATCCCTATCCTCATCACTCATCATTTGATAAAAAAATTACGATTTTAAGTAGGAATTAATTCATAATGTAAAGTAGTATTGAATTAATTCACAACAAGTGAATCAATTGAACTGGTTTTTAATCGATGATTCGATCTTATAGTTCAAAATCAGTGTAATGATAACAATTATCAAAAATATTTTTTATATGGTAAAATTTATAGTTAACCGATTTTTTGTATAACCACATAAAAAAGTGTCAAATAACAATGAAAAAAAAATCAAAATAGGAAATAGACATAAAAATCACATTAGAATGTATAAAGAAGAGTATTATATTATCATGAAAAAAATTAAAAGAAAACCTCACAGTTAATTTTGATCTTGATCGTGTGATTGAATACAGGAAAGGGACATTATGCAAGCATTAACCAAATAGCAAGCAGAATAGAGATGATCTGTGCTACAATATATATTTTATTTGTATGCTCAATAATCATAAAAATTATTTTTTTTAGAAGGAACCTAATATATTTATATGCTTTAACAAAGTTACATTTATTTTCAATATGAGGATGACATTATTTAAAACGAGTATTTTCTTTATTTCATTTGATCATATATATCAAAAAAATATGTTGTCAATGTATATAAAACATAATAGAGGTAATATAAAGGAAAATAAAAAAAATATTTTGAGATTAAGATGTTATGACCCCAGCCTAATAGTTTAATTAACCTATTAACTTTGTTTGACATAAATCATTAGTCAAAAACTTAAATTAAAATTAATAATAATAATAATAATATAGTCATCATATTTTTATAAGTTAATCTTAATATTGTCAACTTCATCATATCTTTATAAGTTAATCTTAATATTGTCAACTTCTAATGTGAGATTAATCAGAATGTTACTGTATAGGATTAACGACGATATACTAGTGCTCAACATGGAACTAAAGAATGTGCTCATAATGACTCTCGATACATTGGAAGGATTTTTTTTTTCTCTTTTGTTTTTTTTTCTCTTTTGTTCTATGGTGTACTGCATTTATGGAGGTATTACTTCTTTGATTATATTCTTTTAGCTTTTTGTTTTCTTGTTGAACGGATGATTAAAATTTTAGTATCTGATATGAGAATTATGACCTATGGACGGCTGGCTATCGATACCTTATTCTCGTTCGAGGAATGCTAGGTTGATATATATATTACTTCTTTGATACATCATCTTCACCTTAATCCCTTGACCTCATAAAGTCAACCACATGAAATAGGAAGTTGATTCGACCAATTATTACCGTTCGTCTTTCAGATTTTGTATTGCACGATTGCACTTATGATCGAGCAAAGCATATAACTATTTAACTATGATCTCATATTGCATGATTGAGCTTATGATCGGATAAAGCATTGATATTTAACTATGACCTCAAATTTACCCATCTTATATCACATTATAAAAATGTCCTCCATGTATACTTTCCCTCTCAAATTCATGGTAATATGATTATATTTACATATCGAATCCTTCGAATAAAAAATTAATTGAACCATCAAAACAACATTATCTATCAAGCACACCCATTCACTATGTAGTCTTACAAAGTCTTGGTTTATCTGACACTATACCAATGTGAGATAAACTCGAAAAAGGATTTTAGTTTGATCCGAATTGATTCAATTAGAATCTAATTTAACAGTATTAAACATATGCAATCATGATAAACATTAAAACATAAGTGTTAATTTAACGTTTTATGCATTGGAATATTAGATAGTTATGTATCAAAATGAAATAAGATGATGGTTATAGTTCCAACAAAAATAAGCATGAGAAAAGAGTGACTAAAATTGTATCGTGAAAATTTTTATTAAACATAATAAAATTGATTATTTCCAATGAAAAGAATTGTATAATTGGAACACTATGATCTGTTGGTTAGAATCATTTTCTTATGATCGATCTCAGTTACATTCAATAGGTCAGAATAATATTGATTGGCGATTTTATATATAATCAAGATGGATGGATATAATATGGGATAAAATTTAATCATTTAATTCTCACTACAAGAAAATATATTTCTTGTGTGCAAGTTTTAGATGTATGTTCCTCTAGTTCTTAACCATATTAATACACCATCACAATAGGTGCTATTGAGGCAATATATAATTGTGATTAGGATAACTGCAAATAAAAGTTGACATATTATTATTATGCAGTCCATTGTGTAGAGCATAAGATCACTCTTGTTATAGTGTAAAAATAATATTGTTATGCATCTGAAATTTTGATGGATGATGTAAATTAAGATCTAATGCATCAAAATTTTTGATAGGTACCAAAGTCCCAGGCTCCATCAACATCATCAATGTACTAAGCAAAGGCTCTGAAGGGCCTTTGAAATAGAGTACATGGAGGAGGAAGAAGAAGACATGCCGAGGCAACAAAACGTATCAACATGCGTCTACGGAGGGACAACGTATGGCTTTTCCTGCCGTAGGGAGAAGGCAAACACTTGCATTTGCTATGAGAGGGATCAAAGGGGTAAAGCGCAGATGCCAAGGCCTACTTGCAGCGTGCGAACAAAGAAGAGAGAGAGTTGTGTGCGCGCGACGTGCTTTCTCTTGCGGCCAAAGTGCGGCAGGTTTCCTCCTTTTAATTTCCAGGTACACGATTCATCATGTTACCATCTCTCTTTCTATTTCTTACACACACACACACACACACATAAATGTTGCACTGCATCCTAAAACGTACGTCTGCTTGTAGTGCTGTTTTCTTCTTCCTGTTCTTTATTATGTGCTGTGCGTTGTGGTCAATGGGGTTGCGTGTGGGGGGGATGGCTTGAAGAGAGGTAGGAGGAGCAAACGAGTGGGGCGTCAAAAAGGTACAATTATTGTGCTTGGAATATATAGGCTTCTGGTTCTGTCTTCTCCTTGTGGCTTCGCTTTGGCCTTGCTTTGTTTATTTCTCCGGTGCCACCTCCTTGTCAGGGGATGGATGGAGTGGGAGAAGGAAGGAGAGGGATCGGACGTGTGGTGGTGGACTGTAGAGCTCATACAATATATATATATATTACCTTGTGAAGTGGAGCACTAGGTGGTGGGTTGCATGTGGTGGTGGTGGCCATGGCACAAGGACCACACACCTAGGGTTTCATTGAACTTTCTTGGATGAGAGAGAACCGAGTGCTCCTAAGGAATCTCTCTTTGTTCTTGTTTCTTGCACTTAACAAGCAGCAAGTACCTAATGGAGGGGAAACTTCTTAGGTTATGGTCGAATTGCAGGAAGCTACACTTGATTCAAAACTCATCTTGATTCAAAAGGAAGTCATCAATTTGAACCATGAAGATGATCTGATTTGGTGTGTCTGGTTCTGAATCTTGATGTATATCGATACATATCCTATGGTATGAATCTTGAGAAGATATGACTAATGACGAAAACCTTGAACTAGCCTTGAACTAAGCTACATCTTCATGTTACTTGTGCAAGAGAAGACCACCACGATAAGATTTCTCCCATGTTCAAATCAACCGAAACAAGAAGAACATGGGGTTATTGTTGGAGAATTCCCTATTTACGGTTTGAAAAATATTTTTCGGATCATTCCTGAGCAAGAGACAAGATGACCTCATTTCATCTATGAATAAGAATAGCTTGGAGACATGCTAAGGTAATGTTGTGTATGAAATGCATAGCTGATCATTATGAAATATTGGAAGCATTGGAGGGAAAGATACTATAAGCTAAATTGAAGTACGATTTAGCTTTTGCAACCTCATATGGCATCATGCACAAGTCATGCACAATTGGTTGGATCAGCAAGCATGTAGCTGAATCAACCAATGGTGACATGGGCATCAATCGAAACAGCCAAGTAATCTGAGGTTGCAGATTTAGGATAGTGGGACTCTTGAATCTTGGCATCCATAGTCTTAAGTCATTTTGTGACCGAGTCTTTCCCTTGATGTTTCTCACTTTCTTGGCTACTCGTTCCGTGACGCATCTAATGTATGATAGTCCCACTTGAGGTCATCAGAGTGGGATTCTGATTTCTGTGCTTCACGCACATGTGATGTTGGATGTTGGAAATATACTCAAGTCTCTTCCTTGGGAGGAACATAATTTACAATTCAAAAAAATATTGATGGAAGATAGAGTTTATGATGATGGTGATGGATTCTACTAGATAAGAATTTTAAATTATACAATAAGTATGGATTAAACTGGTGAAGGTTAACATGATAGATTGGATACTAAATCTGACTTTACAATCATTTGAGATTTAGAATTTTCTTTAGACTTTTTCACATGCATGGATATTCTTTTAATAAATTCTTTTATTCATGTGCTGCTCAATTATCTCTCTCTTATTTGTAAGAGTAGTTTAATCTATTTTTCTTTTTTATTTGGTTGCAAATAATATCTAGATTTTATCTTCTTTTTGGACTTTTTTTATATAATTCTTGAATATGATTACAATGGTAAGATTGCTATTTTGCAACTTAAGAGAGATCAGAGTCTGAGTTATAAAAATAGTCTCTTTAAGATATTTAAAGATAATGTTTTACTTCTTCCTAGATCTCATATCGACGGGAATCTCGTGTACTAGATATTATGCATGCCTTTTTTTTAATTATTGAATATAATACCATGTATAAAATATTAAATTATACAACAAATCTGAGTTAAAATGGTTATGATTAATATAGGTTAAGTTAGATACTAATTCAATCCAGAAGCTTAAAATTATTATGTTGTAGGTCGGATCATCATCCGATTCTTTCAATTCTTAGTAATAATTTATTTTATACTTATATCTCTTTTTCTCCTAAATTTTGACTGATTTATCTGAGGTGCATGATTTCCAAGGAATATGCTCCATCGAGAACAATTGGCAAACGTATGCATGCATGCATCTTCAAAATAATATGAAGTTGGCTTGGACTCATTGTATCATGATAGCAACTTCCATAAAGGCATGCGGATGACCACAAAAGTATTAGGAGATCTCCCACCAAGAACTCGAAACCAAAAGCTTCCGGTGCTTGATTGTTTGGCAAAAGAAGCCATTTCTTATGACTGAATAAAACTCGCAAGGCACCTTTTCCAATGCAGACGGATAGAGAGATGGAGGTTTCTTGTTCTGTAGGAAGAGCAATAGGTGTGGGCTCTAATGGTGATGGATCTTATCATTTCATTTATTCACAGAATGCTTATACACTGACATGAACTTAAAAGTCTTCATCGCAGATGAAGAGGAGTTGGTTGGTGTATGGAGTTAAACTATCACTTCATTTCAAGCAATGACTTGCAGGTGGGGATGAACTCACTTCATAGTAATGCTTAGATACCGACATGAACTTTAGTCAGTCTGTTTGGACCAGAATTTTGGCAGGCAAAAAAGAACATATGAACTCATCTGAAGGCAACTTCCACTTGACAAAAACTTTGGTCAGCAGTAGGCTTCAACCTGAAACTTTTGGCTGGTAAAAGCTCTTGAGATCCACTTGACTCAAATTGTGTACACACCTCTATAAACTTTAATCACTTGGATTGGATCTCAAACTTTGGCAGCTAAGAACATGAGCTTCTCCTCTATGTGAGAAATGATGGCAACTTCCTTGTTCACTGCTGTTTGCTGTGTTCTTGCCCTTGCTTAAAGCATGAAGAAGAGTAAAAAAATTAGATAGATATATACATACATAGAGAGATAGAGAGAGAGAGAGAGAAAGAGAGCCAAATTACATGTTTTCTGGCTCACATATATCTTAGATACTTATTATCTCATATACTTATGATTTTAGGTACCAAATATCATAACAAAGATTCTTTAGGTACCAAATGATATTGCCAGAGTTGCATATTACATTGATATAAGAGAGTGTATTTTTAGACCTCTGACTTGTAATGTATTGATCATGTGGATGTGAGTGATGTTTTGATCAACTTGACTTGAACTAGGTCACATGTGTAAGAGTCTCGAGGTGGCTCGGATGTCCGCTAAGGAGTCGACTTGTAGGAAGACCGAAGTCGCATGGGGTGCCTAGCCTAGTCACTCCACCATTCAAGTAAGGACAAAGGTGAAAAGTAGAGTCACAAGTATCAACTTTTGTACCTCGATGAGGTGTTTTGCCATTGTTACATCTCAGGGCTCAAAGTCCCCCTTAACTTGGTTAGCCATCAGCTATGAGTCGCTATAGGTCGTCGACTCCTGAATGCTAAGCTCCTTCACTAGTCGAAGATTCGATAAGAGGTTCCTGTACTCCATTTCATTGTTAGAGATCTTAAATCTAAAGTAGAGAGATTGTTAGTAGACCTGTGTCTCGATCTCTAAGGATACACCTGCTCCTCCCCTTCGGTAGTTGCCAATCCATCATGGTGGGGTAAGCTCTAAGATGAAGTCTACTAGTGCCTAAGCTTTTATGGTCAACTTTAAAACATATAGAGGTTGAATTCGCCAAGTTCGATCTATCTTAGCAATCAACCCGATATATTAAGTTGGGATAGGATTTGATAGAGTGGATGGTCAGTGATCACCGAGACCATGTGAGCTTGAAAGTACGATCATAGCTTTCTTGTCATCAATACCGACATAAACGCTAGCCTCTCGATCAACAAGTACCATAGCTCAACTCTAGTAAAAATGTGGCTTACATAGTAGATTGACCTCTAGACCCTAATTTCTTCTCGAACTAGGACCAAACTGATGACGAGCTTAGTTATGGCAAGGTACAGGCTTAATGACTTGTGGGGGCTTAGGGGCATGAGCTAAGGCAGCCTGGTTTAGTTGTTCTTTTAAGTTGTCAAAAGTGATTTAGCACTCTGTCCCTATAAAGTCTTTTGAGCTCTTCAACAACCGTAACAAAGTGTAAGCACTTGTCTCCTAATTGAGATTGGAATTGGTTAAGGGTTGATACCCTATTAGTTAACCGCTAGACTTCTTTACCAACTGAGGGGAGCATGTCTCCATTATTTCTGGAACTTTTTTGGGATTAACATTTATCCCTCGTTAGTGCATTAGAAACCTGAAAAAAATTTCAAGTTCATTACAAAGACACGTGGTTGGGTTGAGATGCATATTGAATTTCTAGTGTTTGGAACATCTTAGTCAAGCTGACCAAGTGCATGTTGGCTATCTAACTTTTGACAATTATGTTATCCACATATGCCTCGATATTCCTATCACATCTCCTAAGATGACATTTTTCAAGAATATTTTTCATCTACCCATATATCCAAAATCAGAATCCATAACATAGAATTTGAGGATACCAAATGCATTCAATTCTCATTTAAATACACACTATAAAACCTATGCACTTTATAATTATACAATACATTACTTGATAACTCTATAAAACTCAATGCTAAATCAAAATTATTAACAACTACTTATAAACTCATAAAATCTAATGAAAACATCATAATTATAAAAACCAACCATTTACCACAAGCTCACGTCAATATAAAGCCTTCACATATAGCATTCTAAACTTTCAAAACATAAGAGGTTTTTAAACCTTTACAATAACACACACTAACTCATAGTTTTAGATAACATTATAAGTATTTTTTACAATAACATCTTATTAGACCATAAAAAATATATCATAATCTTCTAATATTCCATCGTCTAGCCCAAAACTAATATGAGTGTGAGTAACAAACTAACTTAAAAAAAATTACATAGCAACAATGTGAGCTATAAAGCCCAGCAAGTATCATATCTATAACATTGAGAAAGTAAATCATATGACATAAGCATCAAGGTGCAAAGTATGGATTTAAGAGACATAGCATTTTATATGATTCATATTTAACAAAGAGCAAAGAGTAATGTATAAGCAAATCAAAATCAAAAGGCATGGGCTCAAGAGGCATTTATAATATTTCATTCGATTCATTGATATCAAATGAACATATAGCAATATCGAAGTGAATCAAGATTATAAGGCAAAGCCTGTGCTTAAGAATAGTCATATTTGATATATCATTTGATTCATTGATATAAAAGGAATATATAACGATAAAGAAGTAAATCGAGATAATAATGTAAAGCATGAGCATAAGAATAGAGACGATCGTGTTGCATGGAGATGCATCAAGATGTCGACGAAACCGACGAGGACGAGATGGACGATCACAGGGCATGGAGATGCACCGTTGCACACATAGATCTTGATGTGAGTGATTAGGCCTACTGGCTCGGGCCTAATCATATTAGGTTGTGGTCCATGATCATCTGGAGTGATTGCTTATACACATACTAGATATGTATATATATTTGCATGCGATGTAGATATATATTAAATATGTATATATGTGACATGTCATATTAGGAGACCAAATTATAGAAACATCTCTCGATAATATTAATTCGGTAAACGTGAGGCAATTAGATTGACCCACGTGGCCTTCCATCGTTATAAGTAGGAACCGATTCCCGGTGTAGGTTGAGTTGGTCGAGTCGCTCGAGACTCACCTATATCGCGATTCGCTATCTTGCTTACGACATAGAGATGCCACCGGTGACCTGAGGGCATGGTATGCTTGGTCGAGTCCCTCGAGGGTATATCATCAAATCAGACTCATCTTGTAACGAAGGTGTTGACTTAACCGAGCATCATGGTTGGTCGAGTCCCTCGAGGCCATGGTGATTCGGAGGCCGAACAGGACGGGAATCACAAGGAGTTGTGATCGGCAAGAGTTGCCTACCTTTTAGGCTTAGTGTGATTGGTCGAGTCCCTCGAGGTTACACTAAGACGCTGATTGGATCCTGATCCCCACTAGAAGTCTACCGGAGACTTCCGTTTTACGTGCTGAGGGTGTCGCGTGACTCGATAGTAAAATAGTGGGAGCATATTAAGATAGAAGTCCATATCTTGATAGTTTATTTCTTGCAAAATCTGCATGTTATTCATTTCTGTTGCATCTTTATTTTCAGAAAATGTTGCTTTCAAATCCCTTACGTGACATACTTGATGTCAACCGCCTCACTGGTCCAAATTATACGGATTGACTCCGTAACTTGAGAATTGTTCTCACAGCGGAGAAAATTGTGTACGTCCTTGATACAGTGATACCTACGCCCGAAGAAGGGGCAAACGAGGATGATATCGCTCGCTACGTGAAGTACATTAATGACTCCACTCAGTGCTATATGTTGGGCTCTATGACTCCTGAGTTACAGAGACAACATGAAAAGATGGATGCTAGATCCATTCTCCTACATGTTCGTAAATTGTTTGAGGAATAGGGAAGAACTCAACGATATGAGATATCCAAGAGCTTTTTCCGCGCTAGGATGACTGAGGGGACACCGGTTCAGAACCATGTCCTAAAGATGATTGAGTGGATAGAGAAACTCACAGGTCTAGGAATGGTCCTAGAGGATAACTTGTGTGTGGACATTGTGCTTCAATCCCTACCAGATTCCTTTTCACAGTTCATAATGAATTTTAATATGAACAAGCTTGAGGTGACTCTCCCAGAGCTCCTCAATATGTTGAGGGAGGCAGAGAGTACTATTAAGAAAGAGAAGCCAGTTCTTTACACTGGTGAGACTAGAAAGAAAAGGAAAGCAGAAAGGTCCCTTAAGAAGGGAAAGGGCAAGGGCAGACCAGGTAAAGCAAATGTTGCTAAGAAAGACCCAGCAAAGGACAAAGGCCAGTGCTTCCACTGTGGTAAAGATGGGCACTGGAAGAGAAACTGCAAAGAGTACCTTGCAGAAAGGGCGAAACAAAAGCTTGATGAAGCTTCAGGTACATTCATGATCAGTCTCCATTTGTCAGACTCTTATGATAACACATGGGTATTGGATACCGGTAGTGCTTATCATATATGCAATTCGTTGCAGGTTCTAGCAAGGCCTAGGAGACTAGAGAGAGGCGAGATGGACCTCAAGATGGGTAATGGAGCAAAAGTTGCTGTATTAGCTATTGGCGAGGTCGCCCTACATCTGCCTAGTGGAGCTTTTATTGCATTAGATGCATGTTATTTTGTTCCTTCTATTATCAAAAACATTATTTCCATTTCATGTTTAACAGTTAGTGGATATAAATTTGTTTTTGAGAACAATGGTTGTTCGATATTATTAGATGATAAGATCATCACGAAAGGAACATTGCATAATGGTTTATTTATGTTAGATACCACTCCACATATCATGAATGTAAATGTGTCCAAAAGGAAACGAGATGAGTTGAACAGTGCATACCTGTGGCATTGTAGGCTAGGTCACATCCATGAAAGAAGGATTCAAAAGTTACTAAATGATGGATATCTAGATCCATTCGACTACGTGTCATATGCAACTTCTAAACCTTGCATTCGTGAAAAATTGACCAACTCTCCATTTAGTGGAACTGGAGAGAGAGCCACTGAGTTGTTTGAACTCATACATAGTGATGTATGTGGACCCATGTCAACTCATGCCATTGGAGGTCTGATAGAGTATCTCATCCTCCTGAGAGATATGTGGGACATATTAGAGGAGAGGATGCTGAGGATATTGATCCTCAGACCTACGAGGAGGCTATTATGAGTATAGACTCCGGGAAGTGGCAAGAAGCCATGAATTCTGAGATGGATTCTATGTACTCCAATAAGGTTTGGAACCTAGTTGATGCGCCCGAAGGTATTGTACCCATCGGTTGCAAATGGATCTTTAAGAAAAAGATCGGAGTAGATGGAAAGGTAGAGACCTATAAAGCAAGGTTAGTGGCTAAGGGGTATCGTCAAAGGCAAGGTGTTGACTACGACGAAACTTTCTCACCCGTAGCAATGCTAAAATCCATCAGAATTCTATTGGCTATTGCAGCACACTATGATTATGAGATCTGGCGGATGGATGTGAAAACCGCATTCCTCAACGGGAACCTCGAGGAGGAGGTGTATATGATGCAACATGAGGGATTCGTGTCCAAGAACTGCCCAGATAAGGTGTGTAGGTTGCTTAGATCCATTTATGGACTAAAGCAAGCTTCCCGAAGTTGGAACATAAGATTTGATGAGGCAATTAGATCTTATGACTTCGTTAAGAACGAAGATGAGCCTTGTGTATACAGAAAGGTAAGTGGGAGCGCTATCACCTTTTTGGTGTTATATGTGGATGACATCCTCATCATTGGGAATGATGTAGGAATGCAATCCACAGTAAAGACTTGGTTATCTAGACACTTCTCCATAAAGGACTTAGGGGAAGCATCCTATATCTTGGGGATTAGAATCTATAGAGATAGATCCAAGAGGATGCTTGGCTTGTCCCAGTCCAGGTACATAGAAACCATTGTCAAAAGGTTTGGCATGGAAAATTCTAAAGGGCAAACATGAATATGATACCTTATGCCTCAGCAATAGGGTCTATCATGTATGCCATGCTATGTACTAGGCCTGATATAGCGCATGCTCTGAGTGTCACGAGCAGGTATCAGGCGGATCCAGGCTTGGAGCACTGGAAAGCAGTAAAGTGTATCCTTAAGTACTTGAGAAGGACTTAGGATCTTTTACTAGAAATGAAGGTAATAGCCTTAAGGTTGAAGGCTACACTGACTCAAGTTTTCAGTCTGATGTCGATGATAGCAAGTCGAATTCAGGGTATGTGTACACCTTGAATGGAGGAGCAGTGTGCTGGAAGAGTTCCAAGCAAGATACCACTTCTGACTCGACCATAGAGGCAGAGTACATTGCTGCATTAGATGCAGCAAAGGAGGGAGTCTGGGTGAAGAAGTTCATCACAGATTTGGGAGTCGATACAAATAGCGACAAGTCGACTTCCTTATATTGCGACAACTATGCTAGTCATAGGTGCCCAACAAGCCAATCACGTGAGTGATGGCACGTGTGACTTGATAAAGAATCTTTTTGCTTATTATATTTTGGCGTATATCACTTTATAACTATTGCATAAATGCATATATATATTGTGATGTCCTTGGATTTGTGCAATGGGAATCGGATCGTGATGAGATCACGATAATGAGATCGATTCACCTTTAAACACATATCCTAAATAATCCCGGTCATAGGTTACTCGAGAAGGACATCGTGATAACCGGATAGACTGGTGTGCTGTATACCCGTCCATATGATGGATGCAGTTGGTCTCATAGCTGCTCGTGTAGGGACACTAGGGATACAGTACATGTGCTCATTGGAGAATGAGTTCACTGATTGATCCGCTTACGGAATGCTGGATGGTTGATGATGCCTTATTGTCAGACAGCGATTCCGTAGTCCTAGTGGTGTATCTGGTCCTTAGACTTGAGACACCAAGGATGTCCTGTATGAGTGCTCCACTCTTTGATACCAGACTTATAGGTTTGGCTGTCCCCAGATCTAGTACAGCTGGTCATTGGGAGTGGTAGTCGACCTTACGAGGGCTATTGAGTGTCAATAGAGGATCATCCACTCTCGGCGTCATGAGAGGAATATCCTATGTGTTCTTGCTCAGACAAATCCCTGGCCAGGGTCATTCGGGTTGAGAGAGAAAGAGTTCTCCGGGAGAATCCGATTACAGCGAGACTCAAGTAGAAACCGTATGGGTCTGACAGCACCATGCTCGATATACGGTCTCTGGGATATTAGATGGATGAGGGACTATAGGTACATGGTAACTGAGGACAGACAAGTCCAATGGATTGGATTCCCCTGTATCGTCTGGGGACTACGGCGTAGTGGCCTAGTACTTCCGTAGTCGATGAGTCGAGTGAATTATTACAGAGATAATAATTCACTGAGTTAGAAGGAGTTCTGACAGGTATGACTCACGGCCAGCTCGATATTGGGCCTAGAGGGTCACACACATATGGTAGGCATTGCGATGAGTAGAGGTTCGGATATGAGATATCCGACGGAGCCCTTGTCTTATTGGATGCAGATCCAATACCCACTAGGGAAAAGGACCCATTAGGGTTTTGACACGGGATCTCTATAAATAGGAGGGATTCACAGCCTCATAGGCTAGAGTCTTTGCTTGCCCTTCCTATTCTCCTCTCCCTCTCCACCTCAGAGTAGGCCTGGAGTTTTGAGGAGCGTCGTCGCAACCCTGCTGTGTGGATCACCGCTAGAGAGGAGGACGCTTGACCTCCTTCACCCTCTCCTAAGGATCTGCAAGGAAACAGGGATATACGATCTCCCTAGGTAACACAATCTCTATACGCAGTTTTTGTGTTTTGCGGATTTTTGCGCACCAATCTTCGCATGACGACGAACATCTTTTTGGGAATCGGGGATTTTGTTTTCTTGTTCTTCCGCTGCGCATATGATGTCGCCTCCAATGATTTCCCAACAGAAACTATGGGGTGATTACTCAAATAAGGGAACCCGGGTCTCATCAGAAGTGTTCTGAGGAGGTTCCTGCTCATAAGAGAGATCGTAACCCGAGGAGATGTAGCAGTGGAAAGAGTTCCATCCGAAGATAACATTGCAGATCCACTGACAAAGCCGTTGTCTCAGATTGTCTTTGAGCGTCACAGGAGTTTGATGGGGATCAGACACATAGGTGATTGGCTTTAGGTCAAGTGGGAGATTGCTAGTCATAGGTGCCCAGCAAGCCAATCACGTGAGTGATGGCACGTGTGACTTGATACAGAATCTTTTTGCTTATTATATTTTGGCGTATATCACTTTATAACTATTGCATAAATGCATATATATATTGTGATGTCCTTGGATTTGTGCAATGGGAATCGGATCGTGATGAGATCACGATAATGAGATCGATTCACCTTTAAACACATATCCTAAATAATCCCGGTCATAGGTTACTCGAGAGGGACATCGTGATAACCGGATAGACTGGTGTGCTGTATACCCGTCCATATGATGGATGCAGCTGGTCTCATAGCTGCTCGTGTAGGGACACTAGGGATACAGTACAGGTGCTCATTGGAGAATGAGTTCACTGATTGATCCGCTTACGGAATGCTGGATGGTTGATGATGCCTTATTGTCAGACGGTGATTCCGTAGTCCTAGTGGTGTATCTGGTCCTTAGACTTGAGACACCAAGGATGTCCTGTATGAGTGCTCCACTCTTTGATACCAGACTTATAGGTTTGGTTGTCCCCAGATCTAGTACAGCTGGTCATTGGGAGTGGTAGTCGACTTTACGAGGGCTATTGAGTGTCAATAGAGGATCATCCACTCTCGGCGTCATGAGAGGAATATCCTATGTGTTCTCGCTCAGACAAATCCCTGGCCAGGGTCATTCGGGTTGAGAGAGAAAGAGTTCTCCGGGAGAATCCGATTAGAGCGAGACTCGAGTAGAAACCGTTTGGGTCTGACAGCACCATGCTCGATATACGGTCTCTGGGATATTAGATGGATGAGGGACTATAGGTACATGGTAACTGAGGGCAGACAGGTCCAATGGATTGGATTCCCCTGTATCGTTTGGGGACTACGGCGTAGTGGCCTAGTACGTCCGTAGTCGATGAGTCGAGTGAATTATTATAGAGATAATAATTCACTGAGTTAGAAGGAGTTCTGACAGGTATGACTCACGGCCAGCTCGATATTGGGCCCAGAGGGTCACACACATATGGTAGGCATTGCGATGAGTAGAGGTTCGGATATGAGATATCCGACGGAGCCCTTGTCTTATTGGATGCAGATCCAATACCCACTAGGGAAGGACCCATTAGGGTTTGACACGGGATCTCTATAAATAGGAGGGATTCACAGCCTCATAGGCTAGAGTCTTTGCTTGCCTTTCCTATTCTCCTCTCCCTCTCCACCTCAGAGCAGGCCCGGAGTTTTGAGGAGCGTCGTCGCAACCCTGCTGTGTGGATCACCGCTAGAGAGGAGGCCGCTTGACCTCCTTCACCCTCTCCTAAGGATCTGCAAGGAAACAGGGATATACGATCTCCCTAGGTAACACAATCTCTATATGCAGTTTTGTGTTTTGCGAATTTTTTGCGCACCAATCTTTTCACGACGACGAACATTTTTTTGGGAATCGGGGATTTTTGTTTTCTTGTTCTTCCGCTGCGCATATGATGTCGCCCCCCAATGATTTCCCAACAACCACTGCTCAAACCACCTAGGAGGCTGAGTCCCAAGCGATGCTATCGCCCCAGTATAGCGGTGCCATCGCCAGATAGGGTCTAGCATCCTGGTTGGGCCTTGAATCCGGTCCAAACTTGCCTAACTTCAGGCCCAATTGGCCCCTAACAAAGTTGATGAGATTACCTCCCAAATCAAACTCTAATTATATGCTGACTATAATTTTTAAGATATATTCTAAGCAAATTAAATCTAATTTCTCTTGATTTCCTCCAGCGAGCTTCTAGCGTTCTTCTGGTGAACTTCCGACGAACTCTAGGTAATGTTATGGCAGACTCCCGGCAAGCTTCTAGACTTTACGATGATCTTCTTGGTGAGTTTCGATGAGCTATTTTGGTAAGTTCCTAGACTTCTCGATTGGTTCCGGCAGAACTTCTAATGAGCGTCCAAACTTCCAACGAACTCTTGAACTCCCAACGATATCTCTATTTTGACTCCAGCATAACACCTGCTTTATATTTTACTACTATCGTAGTTAATCCTGCATACTTTTCTCAACATATGAATTAGATCAAATAATTTATAATTGATTTATCATCAAAATCTGAGATTCAATAAATTGATAGTAGAGTTAACCTTAATTCTCCTTATCAAACTCTTTTTGATGATGTCAATTAATTGATAGTAGAGTTAACCTTAATTCTCCTTATCTCCTTATCTATATGCCATACTTAGAGAAAAGAAATTATTGAATTCAAGGCTTTTGAATTCAAGTATCAAACCGATAAGTGAAGTTCATTTAAACTTATCAACTTGCACATCATGATTCTTATCATGATTTACCAATCTCAAAATACGATGTCACGTATTTATCAATAGAAATGATGTGAAGGCATGACATCCATTTTTAAGTTTAACATAGAAAGATGATAAACAATCATCATTTTTATATATGATAGAAATTTCAAATATGAAACTTTCCAAGATTAAAATTTTATAAAAATGATGATTCATCAAATCGAGACATGATTCCAATACGAAATAAAGTATGGTAATCATGATATACATTTATCATTTGATACGAAATTAAGCATGATACTGGAAATTAAAATATTTGTAAGTAATCATGCCATATTTTGATACGTTTCAAATAATATTTGATATTTGTATTTGACGATATCAATCATATTTTAAGCATTCACAACGCATACAAGTATTTATGATAAGCATTTGCGATAGGATACATTGCATACATTTACAATGCCAATTTTGTCATCAATTTAACATATCATTTCTCCGCCTTTGTCATCAACAAAAAGGAGAACAATTTAACAATGCAAGTATGGTAAAATTCAAGCATGGATTTCATTAAAATTTAACAATACACACTAACTTATTCAATTGATATTACATCGTTGCATGGTAACATTCAAAAACATTAAAAGTTATCAATATTAAAGCGATAGATTCCATCAAAACATCAAAACTTCTCCACCTTTATCATCAAAACATTTGCATGAAGGAAAGGAAAGTAAGGAGGAAATCCATTAAGAACGAAATTTGTGAAGTCAAAAACACTGAATAAGTTTTCATTAAAACATGCTTTAATCAAAGAAAAGGGATTCATGAAAAGGATTATACGAAATCAAATCTCCATTCTTACAAGTGATTATCACGTACTAAAATTTATCTTTCAAGGATCAAGATATCTATTGGAATTTATAAAATTAATCTTTCATGAGAAGAATAAGGAGATGAGCGTCATATGAAAAAGAAATTTATAAGTCAAATCCATTTCTCATTAAAAATTCACAAGAGATAAACCCATGAGAGATATATTTGTTAATGAAATCCATGAAGTGATTAAATATATTAAAAATCATTAAGTGATAGAGCAAGGGTATGAAGTGAACTTGATACCAACGAAGATAAAAACAAAATAGATTCATGAAAGCCCCATTCATGAAATACATTAAGAGAAGGATAATCTGGAAAAGAAATACAACAAACTCATATAATCGGATAATTTAACATTCATAACTCTCTTCTAATAAAATTAAATTAATTTTCACTTAAAGGTTTTGTAAAGATATCGGCTAATTGATGTTTTGTATCAATAAACTCTAAAATTACATCATGATTATTAACAAGATCTCATATAAAGTGATGCATAATATCAATATGTTTAGTTTTAGAGTGTTGAATATGATTTTTTGTTAAACATATTATACTTGTATTATCACATTTTATAAGAATATTCTTAAGGTAAATTTTATAATCTTCCAATGTATTTTTCATCCATACAACTTTTACACAACATGCACTAGCTACAATGTATTCAGCTTCAGTTGTGGATAATGCAACTGAGTTTTATTTCTTAGAAGACCAAGAGACTAGTGTGTCCTAAATATTGACACGTTTGGATACACTTTTTCTATTTAATCTACATCCAATAAAATTCGCATCGGTATAAGGAATTAATTTAAAGTTCTCCGATTTTGGATATCATAATCCTAGATTAGTGGTTCCTTCAAAATATCTAAGAATTCTTTTAACTACTTTAAGATGAGATATCCTAAGATTAGATTGAAACTTAGCACAAAGTGCTACACTAAACATGATGTCTGGTCTAGTTGCGGTGAGGTATAGTAAACTACCTATCATACCCCTATAAGTTTTTTGATCAAAATTTTCTTCACTTTCGTCAATGTCTAACTTAGTGGAGGTATTCATAGGAGTGTTGATAGCTTTTGAACTATCCATATTAAATTGTTTTAGTAAGTCTAATGCATATTTTGTTTGGCTAATAAAAATATCATTATTAAGTTGTTTGATTTGTAAGCCTAAAAAGAAGTTTAGTTCACCCACTAGACTCATTTCAAGCTCTTGACTCATATTTTTGGCAAACGATTCACATAATAATTCATTTGTGGAACAAAAAATAATGTCATCAACATAAATTTGAATAATAAATTTTTAAATTTTTTAATAAACAATGTAGTATCAACCTTGCCTTTAGAGAAATTACTTTGAATAAGAAATAAGCTAAGTCTCTCATACTAAGCCCTTATGGCTTATTTCAATCTATAGAGAGCTTTAGTTAATTTAAATACATGATTAAGGAAATTATCATTCTCAAATCCGGGATGTTGTTCAACATAAACTTCTTCGGAAATAAAGCCATTAAGAAAAGTACTTTTAACATCCATTTGAAATAACTTAAAATTATTACTATTAGTATATGCAAGGAGCATCCTTATGACTTCTAATCGTACCACAGGAGCGAAGGTTTCTTTATAATAGATACCTTCTTATTGGTTGAAACCATTGGCCACTAATCTAGTCTTGTTTCTAACCACGATACAACTTGTGTGCTAGGTACCTGAACAGATTTGGGCTGTGGAATAGTGCTTGAGCTAGGTTCTTCAACCTTGCTCAACTTTATCATGCTCCCACTATCTCCGTCAAGAATATGTTCCTTATCAAGGAACACCGCTCTCTTGGCTACAAATATTAGGAATGACTCAGCACTAAGAGGGGGGGGGGGGGGGGGGGGGGGAGGTGAATTAATTCAGCGGTAAAATCATGGATTCAAAAAAAATATTTTGTTTCAATTAAAACTAATTTCGACAAAAATCATTTCATAAATATCTTAACTTGAAACACATTTGTAAATGTATTGGATGCAGTAAGTAAGTAAAGTTTGTAGTAAAGATAAATTGCTCAAATAGAAATACAAATATAGTTTTATAGTGGTTCGGTCATTGTGACCTACATCCACTCCGCCGATTCCTCTTCCGTCGAGGCTATCGGCATCCACTATCGATCTTCCTTTAATAGGCAAAGATCAACCTTTTTCTTACACCCCTCTTCTCTATTTCATAGGTTTAGGAGACAACCTTTATAAGCACTCACTCCTCTCTCAAACTATTCTAACACTTAGACTAGAAGAGGAGGATTCTCATAAGAGATTACAATAGCGTTTTTCCCTTTTTAAATTCTCTGTACTTGTGTAATTAACCATGGATGAGAGGGGTATTTATAGACTTTAAGTTGATTTAAACTTGGAGCCTAAAAAGGTCTCATCCCAAGGTTTCCTGGGTACTAGCGGCACCACTGTCATTCCTGGGTAGTATTACCGTCGTAGGATCTGTCACTAGGCGGTATCATTGCTTGACAGGGGTGGTACCACCGCTAGCAGCATTCACTACTAGTGGTACCACTGCCCAGAATACCTGGGGTGCTATTCCCCAGGCTGTCACGGACAAACTTCTAAACAAGATGTTCGATGTAATGCTTATGTGTGTCCGTGTCTTTTGGCATGTTCATACCTTGTACAACATGTAGAGGGGCGGCCAAAGGCTTAATAGTCCCATTTTAGTTAGGTTGGTGGCCTCTTTAGGCTTGTAAATAAAGGTTGTGTCATGTGGACACGCACGAGAGCTTTTCGGTCTGTAATGGACCATTTTACCCTTTGTTGTGTTACTGTTCAGAGCTTGTAAAGTCTGTTTGTAATTTGCATTGTCTATGAAGTGTTTTTCGGACATGTTTGCTAGTGGATCCCAATTGAGGCGTTCTCTTTAACCCGTTCTCTCTTTTGTTGGTCCTAAGGGACAATGGGAGGCTTCGGGGAGGCTGACCTTTGCGGACGGACACGCAAGGGTGCCGCACGACTTAGGCAAATCCAGCTAAGTCCGTGTCAAGGCGGTGCCACCACCGGCCCTAGTGGTGCCACTATTGGCCAGGGTTTCAGCACCTTGGTTGGGCCTTGAATCCAACCCAAATCAGCCTAACTTCGGGTCCAGTTGGCCCCTAATAAAGTTGATGGGATTACTTCCTAATCTCATCTCCTATTATGTGTTAACTATGATTCCTAGGACATAATCTAAGTAAGATAAGTCTGGTTTCTTCCGGCAAGCTTCCGGCGATCTTTCGGCGAACTTCCAACGATCCCTCAACAATGTTCCGGCGGTCTCCCGGTAAGCTCCTAGACTTCACGATGATCTTCATGGCGAGTTCTGATGAGTTTCTTTGGCAAGCTCCTGGACTTCTTGGTTGGTTCCAGTAGAACTTCCGACGAACGTCCAGACTTTCTATGAACTCCCAACGAAATTGTATTCTTGACTCCAGGACTTCATTTTACTTTATGCCTTGCTATCGTAGTTAATCTTGCACACACAAAAACATACTTTGATCTAGACAATTATTACTAAGCATAAATCATGTTGTCTGGCATGTCATTAGTCCATCGATGCTTCGTCCGATTCTTCGGCGCATCATCTGATCTTGCGGCCTATTACCGAATCGGCCAATTAATCTCCGCAACTCCGATATCCTTAGCGTAATATCCACTCTTCTTGGTCCGATGCCTGAATCCATGGCCCGAAGTCTTCTGTCGATACGTCGACCGATCCTCCAACCCGACGTCTAATCTTCTGACACGTTTTCCTCTGGCCCAACATGATTCTTCATGCTTTAATTGTCTCTCCCTAATCGAAGCATCCTGCGTCACTCAAAACACAGATCAAATCATAAATACTTATCAATTGGTTTCATTATCAAAATATGAGATTCAACAACAAAGACCTTTTGATCCTCGGGATAACAAAAATAATACCCATTAGTTTCCTTGGGGTATCCCACGAATATGCATCATTCCGTCTTGGATTCCAATTTGTTGGGGTTATGTCTTTTGACATGGGCAAGGCAGCCCCAAATCTTAACATCCTTAAGATCGGGCTTTTTCCATTTCCATATCTCATATGGAGTAGACACTATCGACTTAGTTGGAATTATGTTCAGAAGGTAAATTATAATCTTTAGGCGTATCCCTAGAATGAGACGGGGAGGTTGACGAAACTCATCATGGACCGCACCATGTCTAATAATATGTAATTCCTCTTTTCGGGTACACCATTGAGTTGGGGTGTATAAGGAGGTGTCCATTGGGATAGAATCCCATGGTCCTTGAGGAACTAGGTGAACTTTGTACTCAAGTACTCACCTCCTCGATTTGATTGAAGAGTCTTGATACTCTTTCCAGTCTAATTCTCCACTTCATTCTTATTCTCCCTGAATTTCTCGAAGGCCTCGGACTTATACTTCATCAAGTATACATGTCCATACCTTGAGAAATTATCAGTAAAAGTAATTAAGTAGGAGTAACCACCTATGACATGAGTTGACATGGGTCCACATACATCACTATGTATGAGTTTTAGTAGCTTAGTGGCTCTCTCTCTAATTCCACTGAAAGGAGAGTTGGTGAGTTTTCCATGAAGTCAAGGCTTACAAGTTATATATAACTCATAGTCGAATGGATCTAAATATTCATCCTTTAGCAACTTTTGAATTCTTCCATCATGTATGTAACCTAGCCTACATTGCCACAGGTATGCACTGTTCACCTCATCACGTTTCCTCTTGGATATGCTTACATCCATGATAGTATATGAAGCTTCTCTAAGCTTTTATTTCGCCTTCTCTGTAAGGTACTCTTTGTAGTTCCTCTTCCAGTACCCATCTTTGCCCAGTGGAAGTATTGACCTTTGTCTTTTGCTGGGTCTTTCTTAGCAACCTTTGCTTTATTCGATCTGCTCTTGCCCTTGCCCTTCTTAAGGGACTTTTCTGCCTTCCTTTTCTTTCTGGTCTCTCCAGCATAAAGAACTAGCTTCTTTTTCTTGATGGTCACCTTAACATATTGAGGAGCTCCAGGAGAGTCACCTCAAGTTTGTTCATATTAAAATTTATTATAAACTAAGAAAAAGGAATTTGGTAGGGACTGAAGTATAAGGTCTATACACAGGTCATCCTCTAGGACCATTCCTAGACCTATGGGTTTCTTTATCCACTCAATCATCTTTAGGACATGGTTCTGAGCTGGTGTCCCCCCAGTCATCCTAGCATGGAAGAGACTCTTGGATATCTTAGATCGTTGAGTCCTTCCCTATTCCTTAAACAGTTTGCGAACATATAAGAGAATGGATCTGACATCTATCATTTTATATTGTCTCTGTAACTCAGGAGTCATGAAACCCAATATGTAACACTAAGCAATAATGGAGTCATATATGTACTTCACGTAGTGAGTGATTGTTAGGATCGGAGCGGCACTAAGAGGGGGGGGGGTGAATTAGTGCAGCGGATTAAAACGTTGGTTTTCGACAAATCTTTCGTACGATAAGAACGGAACTTGAAAAGCTTAACATGAAAGCGTATTCTTAAAGTTGCGCAGCAAAGGTAATAAGGAACTAAAGCATGTAAGAAGGTTTGCAGTAATGTAAATAGCAATAATGAAATGCAAACCAGAGATCACGCCGATTTTAGAGTGGTTCGGTCAAATGACCTACATCCACTTGCGAGGCCCCTCTTCGATGAGGCTCCCACCTTCCACTAGCAAATCTCTTGAAATGGAAGGGCAAATACCCCTCTTACAACCTTTTACAAGCAATTCAACCTCTTACAAATTTTCAGCAAGAAAGAAGGAGGAGAACTCTCTAGCAAATTGAAAACAAGAAAGGCAAAGACTCTTCTAAGACTTTCTCTCAATCACTTGCTACTCAAAGAGTTGTATTCTCAACTGAGACTTGAGGGGTATTTATAGGCCTCAAGAGGATTCAAATTTGGGCTCCAAAAATTTGAATTCTCTTATGTTCCCGATGCTGGCGGTGCCACCGCCCAGCCAAGCGGTGCCACCGCCCAGCCCAGGAGGTGTCACCGCCCAACTCTCGGGTGCTAGGCGGTGCCACTGCCTAGGCCAATTCAGCTCACTGGTTGGGCTCCAAACTTGGCCCAAATCAGTCCGAACTCGGGCCCAATTGGCCCCTACTTGGGTTATAAGATTAACACTTAATCCTAACCCTAATTAACATGCTAACTATGAATTTAAAGACATTTTCTAAGCTATTACAAAGTTCGTAAGTCAAGACTTTTTCCAGCGAACTTCCGACGGTTTTCCGATAAACTCTTGGAAACCATTCTGCGGACTCCCGGCAAGCTCCTGGTCTTCACGATTTGATCTTGACGAGTTCCAACGAGCTTCTTCGGCAAGCTCCGATCTTTCTTGGCGAGCTCTATGAACTTCCAATGAACCTTCTGGCGAGCTTCCGAAAAATCCTTCGGCAAGCTCCCTACTCATTCTCGGCTAGTTCCGACAGCATTCCCGACGAACCTTCGGACTTCCGTCGAACTCTTGAACTCGCAATGAATCCTTCGTGCTTGACTCCGACACTTTGTTTTGCTTTATGTCTTCGTCGTTATTGTAGTTAATCCTGCACACACAAGCAAAAACTCTACTCCGATCTAGACAATTATTATAAAGCGAATTGATATTATGTTGCTCGGCACGTCATTGGTTGGCGCTTCGTCCGATTCTTCGGCGCATCGTCCTCTCTTGCGGCTTATTGTCCAATCGGCGGTTGACCTTCGCAATGCCGATATCCTTGGCGCAATTCCGCTCTTGGCCCGATGCCCGACGTTCGAAGCCTTCTGCCATCCAATATCCTAACGTGATCTCCTCCGGCGCAACATCAATTCCTCCTGCCTTAATTGTCTAATCCTGATCGAGTAGACCTGCAACACTCAAAATGTAGTTAAACATAAACATAATTATCAATTGGTTTCATCATTAAAATACGAGATTCAACAATCTCCCCCTTTTTGATGATGACAACCAATTGATGACGGAGTTAAACTTGACTCCCGGAGTTTAAACAAACTCCCCCTATCAATATGCCATATTGATAGAACATTGAATTCAAACTAAATTTAAGTCATTACAATATTCATCATGAATACTTGCAACACGTCATTGTGAACTCATGCATAGACTTATGCATATCATGTCATCAACATACTTCTCCCCCTTTGTCATCAACATAAAGGAGAAGTACAACTATTCTTTGTGTTTGTAATATAAGTTCAACTCATTGCATAAAAAACATAATATTAAGTTTTATCATCATGCAGTTTGAAGCTAGAAAATTTAGCAAGTAATGCATCATGCTTAGGACATTCAAGCTATCAAGTTTTAGATATGCAAGTTTTACAGCATACAAGATAACACTTTTGGTAATGTTCAAGATAGCAAGTTCTACATCATGCAAGCTAGCAATATTGAGATGTTCAAGAAAGCAACTCTTGCTTCTTGAAATATGCAAATTTGTCAAGTTTTGCTAGATGTGCAAGTTAGCATTTTTGCCTCTTAAGATAGGTAAGATAGCACATTTGCTTCTCTTTAGACTACAAGTTAGCAATTTTTACGATATGTAAGTTTCACAATATACAAGCTAGCAAAAATTTCGAAAGCAAATGCAAGATAGCTTTCTTGTGTAAGCTCATAATTCTTGCTTCCTATTGCAATATGCAAGTTGCAAGTTTTACTTCTTGAGATAGGCAAGATAGCACTTTTGTAATTTTTGTTTCTTAAGATAAGCAAGCTTGTGATGTTCAAAATAACAAGCTCTTTCTTCTAGAAGTGTCATTTTTGCTTTCTTTGCAAAGTGTAAGCTAGCAAAATGTTTGAAAAAGTGATCAAGTTTTGCAACATACAAGCTAGCAAAAATGCCAAACTAGCAAGAGATAATGTTTTACATGAGGCAAGCAAACAATTTGGCAAATGTTACATTTGCATCTTCTCTTTTGAGAAGTGCAATTTTTGCTTTCATCTTGAATTGTGCAAGCTAGTTAGTTTGCCTCTTTTCATGATGTCCACGCTAGAAATTCTTGCTCCCTCTTTGTCATTGTCAAAAAGAAGGGAAGACCCTTATATCAATTTTTATATTATGACAAAGGTAAGTATCATTCTTATTTGTACATCATTATATATTCAAATTAAAACATACACAATTTCAATAACCTTATTTTTCATGCACGATACCGAAAAATAAATCAATCATCATTAATAAGCATATCATACATGATACTCAAACATTAAAATTTTTAAGTATTTATCAACATGTTGATCATGATACCAAACATTCATCATTTAAAGCATTCATGATACACATCATATGCAATAAATACATCATGTACATTATTATCATAAGTATTGCATACATCATTTTAACTTTATGAATATTTCATCATTGCATGCATTATACCAAAACATTTCAAGCCATGCAAGCCATAAATACAAAGAAATCATGTCATGAAGGATAAAATCATTTGAATACCAAAAGACATGATTCATATAGTAAATATCTTCTTTAAATAAAATATCAAGAAAAATCATAGGAGTACAAAGAAGAGATCTTGTTTTAAAAGAAAATTCAAGTAATAACTCCAAGAACTCACAAGGAAAAATCATGATTCATTTAGAAAATCTCCTCTCAAGAGAATAGCAAGTAAAATCGTAGAAGATCGATTAATGAGAAATTTTGATTTATAATAAAATCTCATGTATCGAATGTCGAGAAATCAAAATGATGATTTATATAAAAAATATCACAAGTTATATTCAAGAGAAAAATCATCATTCATTTTCAACTTATTCAATTTGTCACATCAATATTTCTTAGATATGCATGATACCAAAACATGGTTTTAAATCTTTAACATATAACATGCATAAATTGAAAGGAGAAGGGAAGAATTCAAACGTACAAAGATTTCAACCATCTCATAAACAAATGTAAGACCAAGTCATGAATCCAAAATTCCATGAATCAAAATGATCATCAAAGGTAATCTCATGTTATTCCAAGAAATCAATATCATGATTTTGATAAAACTCATTTCAAATTTAAATCATCAAAATTATCAAAATATCAACATTACTTTCAAGAGATTCAAAATGGTATATATAGATTTATCATAATAAACATCAAGATCAATAGGATAGAGAAAAATAATTTTTCAAGGAAAAAATATTTTCCTCTTTTTAGTTGTTTCAATTCATATGATTTTATTTCACTTATACCAAATAAAAACATGTATAATGTTTAAAACCGAAAGTGTAAGATTTATTACAACAAAGATTAATAAGGCACTTTCATTATGGTAAAAATCAATAATCCATAAATCACAGGATTCATATGCATAATTTCAAAATTTATTAAGCATGATCATTATGCATGACACTAAATTTAATATTTAATATTTCAAAATGTTTAATATTTTCATTACATCATTATGCAATGGTTTTATTGAACATAATTTTGAATGATTCTTATAGATAACTAAAACTTCTTTAGTTTTAATTTATGTGATTGACTTTATATTAGCATGCTCAAGTTTTGTTCTTATGTCAAAAATATACATCATGTTTGAAAACCAAAGACAATGTTTAAAAAAAAATCATCAAGCCTTCCATATAAAAACCATGCATCATCATTGAAGGTTAATATGGAAATCATCAAAATACACATTCTTGCTTCTCAAGCACATATATATGATTATTTAAATCTAACATTTTATTCTATTAACATAAAACATACAATTTTCAAGAAAAATAATTATTCAAAAGAAAAGGGAAAATGCATCTTGGAAAACATCAAGTAATTTCAAAATAATTCAAGAGAGTTGAGTTACTTACCTTGTAGTCGAAGCCCGTCAAAGCCCAATTCGTCGTTTCACCTTTGGAAGTTTTTGATTCATCCTTGGTTGCCTTCCTCTTCTTTGGCCTTTTCCTCCGTTCAAGTTCATTGTTTATTTTAGATTTTTGTTTAATGAACTTATTAAGATTTGGTGTCCGAAATTCAAGTTCATCATTGTTCTCATCACTTGAGTCATCGCTCAAGTGGTATTCATTTGTCCGGAGTTCCAAATCCTTCCTATTCTTTGGAAGGTGGTTCAAGTGTTGATTGTGTTCATCATGTGCATTGCGCACCATTTCATATGTCATCAATGAGCCGATAAGTTCTTCAAGTGGAAAAATATTTAAATCTTTTGTTTCTTGTATTGCCGTTAATTTTGATTCCCAAGCTTTAGAAAGTGATCGTAAAACTTTACTAACAAGTTCAAAATTCGAGAAATATTTGCCAAGAGCTTGTAAACCATTGACGACATCTGTAAAACGGGTGTACATGTCAACAATGGTTTCGCTCGGCTTCATTCGAAAAAGCTCGAAATCATGCATTAAAATGTTGATTTTCAAATCTTTGACTCTAGAAGTGCCTTCGTGTGTGATTTCAAGAGTGTGCCATATGTCGAAAGCCGTTTCGCACAAAGAAACCCGATTGAACTCATTTTTGTCCAAAGCGCAAAATAAGGCATTCATAGCCTTTGCGTTTAAAGAAAACATCTTCTTCTCCAAATCATTCCAATGGTTCATTGGAAGAGAAGACATTTCAAATCTATTTTCGACTGTGCCATAAATTCAAATCCAAAGAAAGTAAGAAAACTCTCATTCGAGTTTTCCAATAAGTGTAGTCCGTCCCATTGAAAAAGGGAGGACAAATGAGAGAGTGACCCTCTTGAAAGCCGTAAAGAGCCATTTCTATTTGGGTGTTAAACCAAGGTAGAAAAACGTGGCTCTGATACCAATTGTTAGGATCGGAGCGGCACTAAGAGGGGGGGGGGTGAATTAGTGCAGCGGATTAAAACGTTGGTTTTCGACAAATCTTTCGTACGATAAGAACGGAACTTGAAAAGCTTAACATGAAAGCGTATTCTTAAAGTTGCGCAGCAAAGGTAATAAGGAACTAAAGCATGTAAGAAGGTTTGCAGTAATGTAAATAGCAATAATGAAATGCAAACCAGAGATCACGCCGATTTTAGAGTGGTTCGGTCAAATGACCTACATCCACTTGCGAGGCCCCTCTTCGATGAGGCTCCCACCTTCCACTAGCAAATCTCTTGAAATGGAAGGGCAAATACCCCTCTTACAACCTTTTACAAGCAGTTCAACCTCTTACAAATTTTCAGCAAGAAAGAAGGAGGAGAACTCTCTAGCAAATTGAAAACAAGAAAGGCAAAGACTCTTCTAAGACTTTCTCTCAATCACTTGCTGCTCAAAGAGTTGTATTCTCAGCTGAGACTTGAGGGGCATTTATAGGCCTCAAGAGGATTCAAATTTGGGCTCCAAAAATTTGAATTCTCTTATGTTCCCGATGCTGGCGGTGCCACCGCCCAGCCAAGCGGTGCCACCGCCCAGCCCAGGAGGTGTCACCGCCCAGCTCTCGGGTGCTGGGCGGTGCCACCACCTAGGCCAATTCAGCTCACTGGTTGGGCTCCAAACTTGGCCCAAACCAGTCCGAACTCGGGCCCAATTGGCCCCTACTTGGGTTATAAGATTAACACCCAATCCTAACCCTAATTAACATGTTAACTACGAATTTAAAGACATTTTCTAAGCTATTACAAAGTCCGTAAGTCAAGACTTTTTCCGGCGAGCTTCCGGCGAACTTCCAAATGTTTTCCGATAAACTCTCGGAAACCATTTTGCGGACTCCCGGCAAGCTCCTGGTCTTCACGATTTGATCTTGACGAGTTCCAACGAGCTTCTTCGGCAAGCACCGATCTTTCTCGGCGAGCTCCGCGAACTTCCAACGAAC